>NW_009635411.1:449-95733 GCF_000690535.1 Cariama cristata | reverse complement strand
AAATAAGCTAGAAATTGCAGTATTTTTCAGGAAAAAAAGAAATTGCTGCTACATACTTTGTTTTATATTTAAAATGAAGAGCAAGGGAACAGAGATTTCAGCTGTAAAATACAAGCAAGAAAAATTTTTTAATCAATATCACCACTTTATTGCCTTAGTTACCATGGCTGTGATAGAAAATAAAAAAGCATTGCAGAATTTGGTTTTTCCCTTGTCTCAGTTCCACAGCGGTGTATTCTGAAAGATCAGAGCTGCTGTGAAATGTTTACTAGTTGCATGCATTTTGAAGCTGTTAACTACCTTTATTCAGTTTTATGAAAAGCATTCTGTCTGCTTTGAATCACTAGGCAGGAATTGTAGAAGTTCAAATGTGTGCCCTTCATTAAGTAAAAGGTCGGTGTTCATGCTTTAAAAAAGAACTATATGGCTTGGTAAGAGCTTGGTCAAAAAGTCAGTAAAGGAAAGGGAACTAGCTTGACATGATATGTTTTCAGTGTGAATTCTTAATAGTTATTTTAACCCCTTAGTTATACTCAACAGAGGGATTAACACTGATTTTTCTAGACTCTAAATTGTTAATTCAAGTTAAGTATTACAAAATATTCAGACATGCCAGGTCAAGAGAGTCAGACATTTGCACACCTAATTGCAAAACAAGCAAGTAATAATGCTTCACTCTAAAAGCCTATTTGAAAGTCAGAGTTGTATTGTTTTCCCTGGAAATGCAAATTTGTTACACCTAATGTTTTCTTGGCAGGTCATATGCTGCATCATGTGAAGATTGGGTTGAAGGTAAAACAGTGTGTCCATCAAATCCCCTCCATTGTAATGGAAGCAACGATTCAGCCAATTACCCGCACGGTGCTCCGAGTTCGGCTGAACATCGCTCCTGACTTCATGTGGAATGATCAGGTGAAAAAAAAACGAGGTGGAAGGATGGGAAGCATTAATTTAGCTTTAGTAAAGGACATGATCACAGGGAGTCGATAGCTGTTTGGATAAGAAAAAAAATATTTATTTTAGCTAAAAAGCAAATTTGATAATAGGAATGAAATACCCTTTAAGACTTTTGTAGAAGGAGGCTCCCAAAGATCATCTTTTTATTTCCATTAATTGTTACAGGGTTGCACAGTTTATACCATGTTGAAGCAAGTGCTTATAATGAATTTTAATAGTAGTCACACACAGATTTGCGTTATATGCCCAAAAAGGAGAAGCAAGAAAAAGGGAGGCATGGATGGCTCTCAGAACTATGAATGAATGTCAAACACAGAAAACAGAGCCTTGAAATACAGTTCCTGTATGCCAAGTTCTGCTGCTCTTCATGGCTTTACAAATGTACATTCACTACATCAGTGCCTGTTTTTCTGTTGGGACTTGTCCAAACAGAAAAACTGAGATATGTTTGGAATTATATTCATCTATATGCTGCAAATCTATATGAAAAGGGTTGTACTCGTTGCACATTTAGATATACTCCCACCCTTTGATTCAGAATCTATTCATTAGAAATAGATTTAAAATAAATCTAAATGAAATACAAATGTCCGCATGGGGGCATTGTATTGTTGCTGGTGCTTCTGAAAGTTTCTACAGAAACAAGGCAAAGATGCCTCAATGGGCAAGCAAATTTTTCTTTTTTGACACTGAAGAGATTTACGCTTAAGAGAACTTATTCTGAAAGGTGGATATTAAATATCTGTTCTTTTATTAAAAAATCATTTTACAATCCCTTAGATTAAAAATGTACCTTAATCACAAGTAAATTAGAGTTTTATTAGATTATTTTAGCATTTATTTTCCCTGCCTAAAGGCTTCTTTTCTTTTGGAAGTTTCACCTAGTTAGCTTATGAATGGGATATTAAACGTCAAAATATAGAAAGTTAGATTTTGTTTGCTACTTCGATTTATTACAGAAATATTTGAATGGATTTCTAACATGACCTATAACATGAATTACCTTTTGCCGCCTTATTTATGTGCAATAGTTCAGAAGGAAAACAAGCATTACTTTTTAGGATTGAAACAAGTTTTTATTATTCAATCTTTCATCCACTTTACCTGTACTTTAATAAAGACTGAAAGACCCATGACTGTTCTTCATATTAAACTGTATCTGAATACAAAATAATTTCTCAATCCATTTTTAGATTTTTCTACAAAATCTAGGTTGTTCTATATTTTTACAAATTGAAAAGGGGTCCACACAAAATTATACTCTCTTATTTCGATTCTGTACTTGTAAAGTTATAGCAAAACCAGCAAAATCTATTTTTGTCTATGACCCCCAACACAGTTTTCCTAATGGTTGCTTTGGAAACATTATGATCACTTTATCAATTCAACTTATAGAGCTCCTTTTGCGTGAATTTGTATATTGGTACTCATCAAAACTTGGAAAAGTTTTTTTTCTTTATTTTTGCAAGGTAGCTGTAGATTTTCTTGTTTCTTCAGTAAATGAAACTTCTGTCACAGTAAATAAAAAAAGCTGTTAAATTTTAGTAGTCTCTCAAAATTAATAACTGCCTTTTAAATTCAACCATTGAAACTGCTACTCCATCATCACACAGTGTTTTAGCAAGCTATTCAGAAGAAGACTATAGAAACTTAGAGGTATAGCTGTAGTTGGTACAAAAACTAACTGCCAAAAGATTCCAAAGAATGGGAGTAGTCAAATAAAATCAGAATATTGAAAATTTAAATACCATACTTAAAAATTTAAATACCTTACTTAACTGTATTCAAATCTTGCTTAGCTAACATTTCGTGGTTTTAAGACTGTTCCTGTACCTGGGTACTTAATTCTAGAACAATCCCATGACAAATTTTGCACTTGCCTTCACAAGAGAAAGAAGATATGTTTTGGTAGTCATGGGATAGGATATCATCTTGATCTTTAATGGCAGCAGTTTTCAGTGCTGGGAGCCCTTAAGTTCAGTAAAAGCGTGTGAGACACATCCCAGTGGAAAATTCTTATTGCGCTATTAGAACATACCTAGACAGAGCAAGGAAGCCTTACTGCAGCCAGGAGGGGTCCAGCAGAAATACAGAGTAATGCAACTAGTATTAATTAGCCAAGTCATATACCAGACATGCAGTTTTAGGGCAACGCTTGCCCAAAATACAAATATATGTCAGTTCTTAAGAGCTCCCCAGAGTTCTTGAGGATCGTTACCGGAGAGCACGTTGCATTGCCTGTTCCCACATCGCCCTTCTTTCCCCCTGCCTCTCCAAGACTAAGGTGCTGTTACAGTTGATAATAAAATTTTTGAGTTTTGAACTTTAGCACCTTCCTTAATTCTTCTTTCCTCCCTTAAATTCTCCACAACGCTGATGAAGTTATAGTTTCACGTAATTCTTCAAAATGTCACCTGCAGTGACCTGTGTCCTTTCAGTTTCACTACTTCAGGTCCCAGGGAAGCTGGTAGTGAAATTCAAATGTATTGAAAATGAATGACAGTGCCTTTACTGTCCATCTACTCATCTATTGTGCAACTGTGTTAAAAAAGAAAAAAGTATCTTCAAAAGCCAGTACGGACTGTTTTTCAATATAGCCACAATAATGAATTAGGCCGAAAATAATGTGTGCTGTGTGAATCAATACCTGTAGCGTTAAAATTGCCATTAGAAGCAACTATGCGCTTTGTGGTTTTTTCCTATTAACTAAAGTTTAGGAATAATTCCAACTTTTTTTTTTTATCTTTGTACTGATTTTGTACCTTATCACAGTCCTCATCAGAAACACCAGAAATCTACGTTCATCTAGTAGTATGTCTTTCATACTCCCATACTATGCATTTTTCTCCTTTCCTAGGTATTTAAATAAAATGCTTGTACATTAGCCCAAGTCATTTATTCTGACAAAGAAACAAAAATTCTTGACTGAGCATCCCACCTAGCTATGATTTGTGGCTGGCATTACAAAATAAGGTACACAACAAAGCAAACAAAAATCTAGGATGGAATCAAGTGTTGCCAGATGGCATGGGCATCATCAAGAGACAGCTCTATTTATGTTCTTCTCACTTCACCTGTAGCAATGGCTATATCTACAGCCTTCTGAACCCGCTTACTGTGTCTGTCTAGAGGAGGGGGGAAGAGAGCGAGAAGAGAGGAAATGTCACAATTCAGTGTCCAGTTTTTCCTGAGAGAATATTTTTCACTGAAAAAAATGAGCAGTGGATAGGCAATCTCCTATACAGAATGTGAAGACAGAAGTACAGGGAGGAAAAAGGAGGTGGAGTCCTTTTTTTTGGAGCCTAGAGGAAACACTGGGAGTTTAGTCTCTTTATAAACCGCTGAGGCACCAGCTTCAGTTACATTTGCATCACGTTCATTTATATTATACATACCTTAAGCAAACTCTTATTGAAACATAATCTTTAAGCAGACTGATCTAATTAGAAATCTTATATTGCTCTTACTTCTGATTTCTGTATTTCTATATTCCTTTGTAAGCTTAATTCATATAGAAGTATATCCGATATACCCAGCAAACCTAGAGAACCTCATTACAACTGTAACAAAGCTATCTTTTCTGCTCTTAAAGGTACACGGCACTGTTGGAGAGCCCTGGTGGATTTGGGTAGAAGACCCTACTAGTGATCACATTTATCATTCAGAGTACTTCATCATTCAAAAAAAACAGGTAATGAATTTTATTCAGAATCTCACAGCAAGACAGAAATAAAGTTAGTGAGATGTGGCTTTGTAAGGTCAAACAGTATTTTGACATAAGCAGATTTTCAAATCAGTAGCATAGCTTTCAGTTTCAGATCTACATGGTAAGCTTGGACTTCCACAAAGATGTTTTCTAATCTCAGATGTCCTTTTTTCTACACCTGCTTTGGTGGGACAGTTATTTCCAGGTGAAAAAAGAAAGACTGTAATAGTTTTGTCTATTAAAGAAAAAGATGAAGAGCCAGCCTTAGTTCTACCTTTTGAACTCCATGGAATCAAAATCCATTTCCAGTGATGAAATATTTTATAGAGACGCGAACATTTTGCACATGGAGCTGCACACATACTTTATTGCTTTGTGTTGGTAATGCTTGTGGAAGTGAGGCAGGCTATGATTTTTCAAGTTACTGATTTGTCTGTGCAGTAATTATTCTCTACACGTTTGCATTAGGTCATTACTAAAGAACCTCAACTGCTGGTGTTCACAATCCCAATTTTTGAACCTCTTCCTTCTCAATATTACATTCGAGCTGTGTCCGATAGATGGTTAGGAGCAGAGGCTGTTTGCATCATAAATTTTCAACATTTGATTCTTCCAGAGAGACATCCACCCCACACAGGTAACTTCAACTTTGATCATTTTGTTTTAATTCATCTTGCTTATATTGATTTTCGTTGCGATAGTGCAATAAATCTCTTAACTTCTGCTTCATTGTAGAAAATTATATGGAATTTTGCTTTGTGATATATTTGTATTATTGACACCATTTCTTCACTGACAAGCTCTCTAAAAATTTAAATTCTTGAACAAAAAGTAGCTCATTTCAGCTCAACACAATACCAGCCTTTCAGTTACTCCAGGTTCTCTATAAACCATTGGAAAATTGAAACTGTCATATAAAACTAAGCCAATCTCTGTGTTACAGCGTGTCTTATCTTAGTGTGCTTACATTTCTTAACTTACATTTCTTCTGGACTGGCTAAAAATAATCTTAGAGTGGATGGTTGTATTATAAATGGCATTCAGCAAAGAAAAAAAAAATACAGTTAAAATTTTGAAAATATGAAAAATTTTACTCTTTTTACTAAAATAAATTCATCATAGCAAGCACTGTTACAGTACTGAACATCACATTTCAACTCAGCACCGCGGATCAAGTCGTGGCCTTCCCCTCCCCCTCCTTATTTAACACTTGGCACAGAAGCATATGTTTGTGTTTTGCTTCTTTTTTTTCTTGATACATAAATTGCTTTATACATTCATTGTGCCTGATGTCATTGTAAAACCTTTCCACTGTAATTACATTTGGCTCATCTCGCAGTCTGTGAAGTGAGTGCCTTCAGAAATACTCCGTTCTCGTACGGTGGTGTCCTTTGGCGTGCCTAAATTCACATGTGTTTGTGAAGTGTTTAGCTATTGTTATACTGTACCTACGCTGTCTGGAAAAGCATGTGTAAACTTTTTATTTAATTGACTGATCACTGACTACTATTCAGAAGAAACAGAAAGATATTTACACATCACCAGTTATGGAGCCTCTAGGATTTATGGTAATTGATTTCAATTCCCATCTGGTTCCCACTCAACAGTGAAGTACGTAGAGGCCTTGCTAGGCAAAAAAAAAAACTTCTTTCTCCTCAACAGAGCCCAAGAAACCACAGTTTCAGTGGGAATGGTAAAACAGCCATAAGGTATCAGTGCAAAGCATGTGAAGAATATTAGGCATCATTGCCTCAATAGATTTTATGACTCCCATATCATACCTTAATGTGAAGTACCCTGAAAAGACAATGAGACTTCTAGCCACAAAAGAAAAAAACCTCCAAACTTCAAAGCAAGCATCTGCATAGCAGAATCACTGCAGTCTCCTTAATTTGGTAGGATTTCAAATCCAATCTGGTTATATATATCATCTTCCAAATTCCACAATCTCTGATTGTTTGGATAGCAGATGCCCTCAAGATATGTTGAGAACTATATATTGAAAGGCTGTTTGTTTATTTATTAAGATTATGTCTTTAATTACATGTTTAAAGGATTAGATGCAAAATTTAGTTGTACTCTTCTGATTTGTATTACTCCATCAACTTAGAAACTCCAAAGAATCCTTCCTTCTTAGATAGATTTTTTTTTTTTTCCCTTGAATCTGAAATATAGACTAAGCTGTCCTCTGACTCTGCATTCTGCTATCGTAAGAAGCTGGATATACCTATAATCTAATACAGCGAGTTTAGAACTTACTACAACTGGGTAAAAAGGAAACAGCTTTAAGAAAAACGTTAATTTATGCAAATGGCTTGCTCACAGCTATCTGAATACTCACAACAGTACTTGCAGAAGTGCTTCAGAGCTATAAAATTAACTTTTCATTATTCCTCATCGAAGTTAACAATGATGCAAATTTGGACTCTGTGTCATATAAGATGTTAAGTAAAACAATTTCCAGTGTAAGTTGTTTTCCACTAAAGTGTCAGTTAATATATCTTCATAATAAACTATGTTATGTCATGGTATCTCTTGTCATGCACTTACGATTATTTTGTGTTTTTAGAGCTTCTAGATCTTCAACCTTTGCCTATCACAGCCTTGGGACATCGGGAATATGAAGCCCTGTACAAATTCACACACTTCAACCCTATCCAGACCCAGATATTTCATACACTTTATCACACAGACTGTAATGTTCTTCTTGGAGCACCTACAGGTTCTGGAAAAACTGTTGCAGCTGAATTAGCCATCTTCAGAGTTTTTAACAAGTATCCCACATCAAAGGTTTGTAAAATAGATTTACTAGAATCATTTCATGTAGGCATATTTTCAGCGATACAAAAGCCTAGAAAAAATTATAGCAAACTGAATTTTGCTTTCTCCAATTTATACCTGTCTGGATACAAAATGGTACTGCATTATGTACATTATGCTTTTGTTTCAACTTTATATATTAATCAGTGTACAACTAGAGTTAAATCTGAAAACATGACATACAGGCATGCTGGATTTCCTTTTCTGTACTTACCTTCATTTCCTGCTTTAATCTCCTTCTACTGGCAGTAGTACTGTTTTATAGCTATTAGTTCCCCTCCATGTGACTACAACTACCCCAGTCTTTCTCTTATTTAAACAAACAAGTTACGATTAATTACTACAAGCCAATTTTCTGTTCCAACTTGCCCCTGTGTTTTATTTCTTAAATTGCCTAAAAGCTGAACAATTAAGCTTTTGGGGGTTTGTTTTTAAAGTGAATATATTTCTGTATCTTGACTTAGCCATCTTGTCTTAGTTAACCACATTTCAGCTTTATAGTCTTTGGAAAAGGTATTTGTACCTGACTGTGAGATTTAGCCAAAGAATAACCTTTGAAATGAGCAGAAATCATGTACATAAATCCCTTATTAATCTTTGAAATTTCAATATTTTCCTGTAATTTGTTAATCCAAGTGAGGTAAACAAGACACTCATACATTTTCAGCTTACCTATTAGACTTACAACATAGCCAATTCTCAAAGGAACAGATCTTTTAGGTTTTAATAAAGCTGAAAACCTGGCTATACATTTTAAGGAATGTATGTGAATTCTTCATGTAACAGTTTCTTCATGTTCAAAAGCTTTAGAATTTTTAACCATAAATCTGTAAATAAATGTTATTTCTACATGTCAGAGTATTCCCCCCTGCACAGCAGGCTGCTTTGAGGAAAATATTGTGACATTTTGCTTAAAATAATCAGCTTTTTAATTTAATTGGTAATGTTTTAATAATTTAATGCCATAAATAGAAATCAGGTAAGATATTGCTTGCTGAAAATTCTGATTATTTCTGTTCTCGAATGTTAGCTTGCAGATTTTATAGTCCTGGCAAAAAATGGCATTGTTTATATAAGTGGGTTTTGATATTATATGGTGTGAGAAATACTTCCATTTCAAGGAATTATTCTTTCTCTTTCTTAATTTATTTGCTTGTTAGTGACTCAGGAAACAAAGCAGTATTTTCAAGTGTTAAGTCTGTTTTAAATATAAACATGTTGTAGGTCATTTAAGGAACTCAGACCTTAATCATTTTATAGATAATGAGTATGATCAAATCTCACAAGTATTAAATATTTTTTTTCCTTGTAGGTACACTTTAATAAAGATTTCTTGTTTAACTTCTGGACTTTTCTTTTGCAGGCAGTGTATATTGCGCCCTTAAAAGCACTCGTTCGTGAAAGAATTGAGGACTGGAAAATTAGGATTGAAGAAAAACTTGGTAAAAAGTATGTTTCTCCTTACCTAATCAGAGAAATGAGAAGCAAAAGAACAGCCCATCAAGTATGAATAAAATCTACAGAATACTTTAGAGTATTTCAAAATAGGTTTTGACTGTATGCTGTCGTTCAAATTTCTAGTACTTAAAAAACAAAAAAATGCTGTCAATAGTCATTGTAGTGATAGCAAAATCAAAACTAAAACAGGGGGTACATTTTGATACTCAGCTGTTTTCATTCTCATTACTTGCCAGTGTAACAAATATGAAGCTCAGATTTCTCTCTGCAGTGTCCTTGGAAATTGAAATTGCAATCCAAAATAAGCTTTCTTCACAAACCCCAGCTATAAGGAACTCACAGGAGTTGCATGAACTGTATACTAGTATTCATTTATTGTCCTTCATATGTAAATTAGATATAATTTTATTCCTTGGTAACATTAATGTCTTGCTGATCTTCTCAGGTGTTGGAATTCAGCCATTCCTTAATGACATAGAAGATACATCAGTCATGTTGATGCTTTACAAAATTATACTTTCTTGATTTAAAAATTGCATCCATAGGATACATTATTTAGGGCCTTTTCCTTTCCTATATATAGCTTTTTTCCTAAGTTAAAGCTCAAAGCATACCACAGGTTTCAACAGAAAGAAGTACTACTCTGTACATTAAATTGCTGGTGAGATTCCTGCTATTATCATAGCAGTGACTTATTAATTGGCAATTTTTATTTTTTTGTAATGGCCTATGAGGATAAAATATTTGTCTCATAATCTTAAAATATTTTCAGGTAATATTTCCTTTTTGAAATTTACTCTATTATTTGTGACTGAAATTTTGAACAGAAGATACACATTATTTTGAGGAATTTTTGTTAGATGTTCAACTGGATGTAGAATGTGTCATAGAAATGTCAGAAATCCATTATATTCAGTCTAAAATGACGGATCATCTCAAATGCTGTTTGTAGAACTTTAAAGGGTAATAAGGCAAACAATTGGAAAAACTCTGCTAATCTTCCCAAAAAAATTACCTCAGGATAATTTCTGGTCTGGTCTTAATGGAACGTCACCAGCAAACGCAGATAACACTGCAATCTAGCCCTGTGGTTCAGCCAGAGGTCTGTAGAGAACAGCAGGCAGCAACTTGGTAGCTTTCTAAAAAGCTTTCATCCTGGCTATGACAGCATGATATGATTCACATTATTATCGTAGTAATAGTCTTATATTATCTTCATTTTGAAAAATTAACTATAGGTGATGTGGGACTCATATTCACCCTCTTCTTTTTATATGGTTTGGTATGTGGTATTCATATGGTATTTGCTAGGAAAATGGAGAGACAGGTTATTTACTTAAAACAATTTTGAGAAACCTGTTAGAAATATTTGATTTTAAAAAAAAAATTACTTTGTTTAATTTTGTTTGTTCTCTCTTTTAAGAGTTCATGTTTAGGAGTTAATATTTGAACATTAAGGTGTTCTAAAGCTTTGTAAACCCATGCCACCATCTTTCTTAATTACAGGGTTGTAGAGTTGACCGGAGATGTGACTCCTGATATGAGAGCTATTGCCCAAGCTGACCTGATTGTTACTACCCCAGAGAAGTGGGATGGTGTCAGCAGAAGCTGGCAAAACAGAAGCTATGTTCAGAAAGTTTCCATTCTCATCATAGATGAGATCCATCTGCTAGGTGAGCATGTTTTGTTGTTTTTAATCAGAATCGTTGCTAAATTCGAAGAAATGTGCTGGTACTTAGGATGTGAATATACTTTTTGGCATCTGAACTTTTTCTTTTTCTCTGTTTTTCAATGGACTTTTCATTTACTAGGGGATGAGAGAGGGCCAGTATTGGAAGTCATTGTGTCTCGAACAAACTTCATCTCATCTCACACAGAGAAGCCTGTGAGAGTCGTTGGTTTATCCACTGCTTTAGCAAATGCCAGAGACCTTGCTGACTGGCTAAATATTAATCAGGTATGAAAAATGTGTCAGAAGATGGACATGTATTTGTACTGCAGAAAAACAAAATAGCGATTGTAAGATAATTCAAGGCTAAATGTGAAAAAAAAAAATGTTTTATTGCAGATGGGTCTGTTCAACTTCCGACCATCAGTACGCCCGGTTCCTCTGGAGGTGCACATTCAGGGCTTCCCTGGCCAGCATTACTGTCCTCGCATGGCTAGCATGAACAAACCTGCATTTCAGGGTAAGCAACAAGCTCCTAGACCTTTTCCTTCTTTCTGTAAAGGAAGAGGAGACTTGGAGCACTTTACACAGTTCATTTGCAGTACATTTACGACATGTGTTACTGTATGTACTCTTGGCATGTATAGGGGGAATCTGCTCTGCTAATGGCCCAAAGCTATTCGTCTGAAACATCAAGTGTGCTGCAAATGCAATGTATAGCAGAGGAATGTAATGTATTTAGAACAGAAGAATAAAATTAGCGTTAATGAAGGGGAAATAAAATGTGTTTTCTCTTAGTGTTTGACACCATAAAGAAACATTTGTGTAAAAATATTTGGAATTTTGAAAGTAATAAAACTGTTCATATTATTGATCTGCTGAGGTATTTTCATATGGACCACTGTATGTAAGCATTAAAAAAATTGTGAACAGAAGTTGCAAGTCAGGCTAACCTCCTATAATTCTAGTTTCAAAGCAATAACCATAAAATTCAAAATTTGTAGTGCATCCAGATATGCTTCTGTTTTCAATTTTTTATTCTTAACAAAGCTGGCAAGCAGGATAGATTTAAGAAAAACTCTCGTATTTTATTTGAACATGTTTTGTTTTGGTTACATAAGGAATATTTATTATATCAATTAAAAATAACCTCCAAAATAAATTTTGTATGTGAACTGCTGTTGATTGTGAGGTGACATTTGTGAGGTGACTTTTTAGCTGCTTTAATTAGCCTTATGACAGAAGCAAAGTATTGATTGTGGACTAGAGACCAATCTTGACAGCTCAGATTATTTACACCTGCACAAGAGCATTGTACAAAAACACTAATGAACAATAAATCTGTCCTGGGCTGTTCTGCCACACCTGTTCCTGAAGCAACAAAAATCCATTAGATGCTGGGCTTTTAAAATATATAGATGTATTGGCATATATAGTTGTAAGGTATAAATACACATGAATTATCCTCTTCCAATAATTTCACAACTGTATGGTGTGTGTATATGCAGGAGCACACGCTGGGTGATATTCGTGAACTGAGGAACAATATGTGATGGTGGATGGTATGAAATAGTTTTCAGAAATTAACAATACATAAATTTAATTGCTGGAATGAGAATTACATGACAAAACACACAAATGGATTTAGAAGAGATTTAGAGAGAGGATTTGAAATTCTACATACACCTGTTTATACTTTCAGTGCTTGTTGATGTTAGAAAATCTGTAGATCTATGATTTATTGAGGGATTTTTTTTTTTTCCCACTTGTTTGACATGATAGAGCCAAGGTTATTTTAACATTTCCAGGACAATACTTATTCCTGAGACCATAAAAATTTCACTGCAACCTGAAACTTTTCAAACATGGGCTGAGCAAGAAAATGCTTTTTAAAAAAGTCCTAAAACTTAATTGGTTTAAATATCAGACTAATTAGTAAGCAATAGAAACAAAGTTCTCTTGTACCATACTGCCTACTTTCGCAGCAGCTATTGAAAAATCACTTTCTACCTTTTCTGCTTTCTCTGGGTTTGGTAAATTGAAGTGATCCTTTGCAGGCAGACATGAGTGAGTTTAGTCTGAGCTCTGGGTCAGGCAGAAAGCAAGTTTTGGACCTTGACGGCACTAAGCCTGAGACAACATATCCCAATGGGGTAGAAACAACATAACATACTTCTTAGGCTGAGATAGAGGAATTCTCAAACTTTGAAGTCTAGAAAGCTTGTCCAGGTTTTGTGGTGTTTCGGTGGGTTTTCTTTCTTGCCTGCTTCTCTTAGTTACCTTACAATGATCGCTGCAGTAGCAGGGCAAATTAACTCAGACTCAGCTGTGCGTAGTTATATGATCTTTGATTCAGAGGTGGTACATGCTCACCTCAGTTTATCTCTCTGGCAGAATAGAGACTAAGTATACATACCTATATATCGTCTGCAGAGAGGTGTATCAGATGTCTAGGTATTGCAAAGAGAAACT
This sequence comes from Cariama cristata, assembly GCF_000690535.1. NCBI lineage: Eukaryota > Metazoa > Chordata > Aves > Cariamiformes > Cariamidae > Cariama > Cariama cristata. Next base: position 82,651 of record NW_009635411.1, on the reverse strand, counting down.
CAAATTTTTGTCCTTCAAAGACCTAATTCTCCAGTTCTGTTTTCCTCAACAGCAATTCGGAGTCATTCTCCAGCCAAGCCTGTTCTTATTTTCGTGTCATCCAGACGTCAGACAAGGCTGACTGCCTTAGATCTGATAGCTTTCCTAGCCACCGAGGATGATCCCAAACAATGGCTGAAGATGGATGAAAGAGAGGTAGGATCATTTTACCTGCATTATATATGTTTTGCTTCTATTTTATTGACGTTTGTTTGAAAAGAAAATACATCGAAAACAAGAGTCATTTGAGGGTAGATCTTGAAACAGCTATGCATATGCTAGATTTCAATTTGTGTTAAAACTAGTGTCAACATTAAGACTGCACAAGGATCTTTGCAAGATCTGAACTTTAGAAAGCAAACTCTTTTATCTGTGTTTTTCCTGCGTATCTGTTATTGGTGCTAGTTCTGTTGTCCCACACAACATATATCACATGGTACAAGTCTTTGATACAAAGATTAAACAAAGAATAAAAGAAGGAGGACTAGTGTTCTCCAGAGTTTACAGCTGGAAATCTGGGACATATAGATGTTGATCTGGAATTTAAACTAAATCTCTCTCAGTGTTTTAGGAGCAAAATCATCCTTTTCATAAGATAACTCTATGTGTTAGAGGGCTATGTATATGCTTATATATATGTGTGTGTATATATGTACATATGTATATACATGTGTCTATCCATCTATATTCAAACATAGATATATAGATATACCACAGAACCAACCGTTTAGGAATGATCCAGTCTTGCATATCAATGAAATAAGTGAATATTATATAAAAAAATAAGATAGCTTCTGCCAATATCTTTGTTGTAAGAACATAAAGACTACAAAGTCAAACACTCAGATGTTAAGCAATGCTGGAGTAAAGGTTAAACTTTTTATTCTTTTTCAAGCAATATAATCTTTAATTACCTTTTCTTGTATTGTTTCTCAAAAACATCCTTCTTTCATGTATTGCAAAACATGAATGATGGTCAAATAATAAACAACCATACCATATTCTCTTTTATCTGCATTCTTCAAAATGTATACAAGATTTTATTTACTGCACTCAGTTCTGCACCTGCTCTGAATACAGAATTATTTATTTCCTTTTGGACTAATGGTCCTGATTATAGTATATCATTGCTTCAAAACAATGCTTTTGGTTGATACTCAGATTTCCTAGATTTTGGAAGTTAGCTTTTTCTAATGGTTGCAGACCTTCTGCATAGGAATATAGGAATCTGTGATAATATAGAACCAAAACACAGCAAAATACCTGACTTATAAATACAAGATCCAAACTGAATATTGTATAAATGTTTTTATATCAACAATTGTATGAATAGTTATACAATTGTATACCAAAAACTATATGCCAAAAAGTATAGGTTTCTAGATGAGATTATTTGATTTTGTTTGCTCTTTGCAAAAAAATAAAGTGTGGTTTTTCTGAGATAAGGCATAACATCTGTATCCTTCCTCTCTTGGATGGATTTTAAAAGAGAAAATGGATGTCTTGGCTGATAAACTACTAGTACTAAAGCATGTCTCAGTTTGATGCTGCTTTTCTAACTGTATAACCTCTATTTAATGTTTTCTTGCATAACAGAAACATTTCATATCAAAATTATTACTGCATAATAATTACTCTGTACTCTAGCACCTGGTGCTAGTTTACTCTAGTAGTCTCACCTACAATTGGAATATGCAAGATGCAGCTTGCCCATTAATATGACTTGCATTAATAAGAATATCTTACTCATGTCCTGTGAGGCACTACTATCCTGAAAAGAACTGCAACTGAAGCTTCTTCGCTTGCCGGAAAAGGGTTTTGTATTAGGAGTCTTTGAATTTCATATGTTTCAGAATAAACCTCTGAAGGTTTTGGAAGAGGAGCCAACAAGGACAAGCAGACTTTGCATTTATTAGTTTAATAACATTTGCATATGATTTGTATTTGAATTAATAAGCTGAACGTTTGGAGCATAAGGTACCTACCAAGTTACTCAGTTTTGATTACTTAACATAAAACACTGAGGATTAAGTCCTGAGTTGTTAGATCTTACCACTATTGTGCAGAACACAGTTGTGTTTGAAGTACCCACAATTTCAAGTGGACGTTTCTTTCGGTAATTATGGGATCAGTTTGTAGTTTTGTGTTTTAAATGAGCATGATTAGCCTGAGTTTCGTTTGACATTGAAGCAAAGGACAAAGCTAGAGTGATGCTACATACATAGTGTAGGTACTGCTTAATTCTTTATCCAGAGTAATTTTTTTTTTAATTTAAAAATTCTAACTTCAAGTTATGTTAAAGTCAGGCTTGGACTAGGTGAAATAGACAAAATTCTCTCCATGTTGCTATAGCATTTTTAAGTATTAAAAGTAGAACTAGTGAATACTTACTTTGTAGTAGGTATTCCCTGTCTTAAACACCCAAATATTTCAGGTGTTTCTCAATTCCATGTGAGATAATAATGGACCAGTTAGAAGGAGTAAATCGTTGTTGCCTTTAAACAACATTTTTTGTGGCCTGTCAGTTTTTCACATTTGTTTTTTTGCCAACTGGTGTTCCTTTCAGGGAACCTACAGACAAATTATTTTGAAAAATATTTCTAAATGTTAATTGTGAAGTATGTTGAGATATAAGAGTGTTTTCATAAATGGATGTAATACAAAGTTTACAAGCTTTACAACAGGCCTTGGTCTTTTTCTTTGTTCATCCTTATTTGTGTGATATTAATTTTGGCTGACATAAGATTCCTTTGAGAACTCGGTTAGTTTTGTTTAATGGTGTAATTGGTTTTGCTACATGATGACCAAATGTTAGTCTATGTTTATGTTGGCTTCCCGATGGGTAGACTTCATAAGGCTTCTTAAAATGCTGTAAACAATGCCGTCCGTAGTAACAGCTGGAAGACTGATATTGAGGTGGACACAGATTCTTACAACCATTAAAAGTGATTTTTCTCTGTTACCCGGCATGGCAGCTTTTCTGTGATGGTAACAGAGAGCTTCAGGCCTTGTTGGGGAGGGATTGGAGTGGGGGAGAGTCCAATACTGAATCTTTGTTACCTGTTTATCGGCTATGCCATCAGCTTAGCTTCCCTCATCTTCTCTGTAGAGGTTCTCCCTGCAGCGGTAGTGCCAAACCAGGCTCTCGTTTGCAGGACGTGAAGGGTTCTGTTCACAAAACTCCTTCTCTTCGCAGTACTCTCAGATAACAGGCAAATCCACCCCCATCTCTGCCACCCAGCTCCAAGTATCAAATTCAGACAATATTTCAATCAGTTGTATTTCAAAGGACATGAACTGGTGTGAAGCTTCTGGAATACATATTTGTATGTGTAAATGATGTGTAGAAACAACCCTTCAGCTGTTGCCACCAAAGTAGACAACAGCATACCTGGATCATGGAGGAATCACACGAGATGTTCTTTCCCTCAGAGGGGTCAGTAGTCTAACAGGTGCAACTGAATTATAATCAAGAAGGAATTTTGTTCTACATCCATCTACTAAAAATATATGTTACAGATGGCTCCATTCAGTTTGGATATAGTTATTCCTTGATGCTTTTCTTAATGTACAGGTTCCCGCTCCTACTTGTGTTCCTACAATATTCAGAAAATTGAAAGGTATTCAGAAAGTTGAAGCAGCAGTCAGTCTTCATAAGACTGAACAGGGCTTGCTAAAATTTGCTGTTTCTAGTACTGATCAGTTTTCCAGTTCTACTGAACCTGTTGTTGCACAACAATAGTTCGATCTGTTTAATAGATTCTATCCAACTAAGTTTCAGGCTAGGTGCATGCTTTTTACGAAGAAATGTCCGCTCAGATACCTCAGGTCTAGTTTAGTCTGAACAAGGACACCTCCAATGACGTAGAAATATCCTACTTACTGAGATTTGTAGCTAATACTTCGAAGCTCATCCCTGCATTTGCCAGTTGCTATGCATAGCACATGCAGACGTTCTTCAGGATTTAGGCAGGACTGCCACAGTTTGCCCAAAGTAGAGTATGGGTGGGCAGCCTCTTGAAGAAGAAAGAATACTTACATATCTTAGAGCCTTAGAGGTGGAGTTTTTTCTTTTTCTGTAAGGTGCGTTGTCCATCCACATTCCAAAATGAGCTCTCTAGCCCTCTCACGGTTTACAGTCCCAACACAGTTTATTTTTCACCAAAGAGTGAAGAAGCAGCTGAAGCTACCTTCCTTGTCATTTGCGGTAGTTGCAAGGACTCTTCAGTAGACATCACTCTGTAAAGATCAGCCCAGTTATACTTAGGCACAGGTGCATCATGACGGAAATGTGAACAGGCGGTGCGTCTCAAAGAGAAGACTGCCCCTGTAAATTGAGTAAGTCATTTCTTTTTATTGTTCAGTGATGCCAATGTGCCAATGAAAAAAGAAAACCTTATGCTTACCCTGCTATTTTGTATAATCGTGAGATGATTTTTAAATACACACTTTCTAGCTAAAATTCTGATTTGGAGCTGTCAGCCAGGACTGTCACGTTCAAGCTTGTGACCCATTACTTATCTTGTTAAAAGGGACGACAGCTCAGATTATCCTTTTGGAAACAGACAGTGCCACCAGTTTGTGACGGTAAGCTCGGGTAAGATCAGTTCCACTGTTCTACATGAGGAGCTGACTAAAGAGGAACAAGTCCTTCTCTTTCAGAAATTGCATCTACATCTGTAGTGGTGGCAGATGTTGCAATCTTTTTACAACATAATTTATTAGAATCAAGTTTACAATTTATTTATTTTTCTCTAATGTTTTTAGTGCTTTTTGTTTTTAACCTAAAACAAAAGTAAAAAGTAGTACTTATTGTTTGAAGTTAGAATGCAATTCTCACCAGCAAACGAGCAGAGTGTTTTCTTATTTGGGACTTTTTGTTGGGTTTGGGGTTTTTTTTAAGAATTTTATTCTCTGGCGAGATACTTGGGTTTTTTAATATATATTTACAGTACAAGGACAGAGAAGAAATGTACCCATGTACACAGTTTTAACTTTAACCACAATGATTTTTGCATTCAGCTTTGTGCATCATTTTACCATCTGCGTCTTGTTAAGACTGTTCTTTATGAAACCTCTAGAAATAACTAAAATCCTTTAGCACAAACATACCTACTGTAATATTCAATAGCATCCATACCAGGCAATAGCCAGCTTCCGCTGCATTCAAGGGCACTTGAATGAAGGGCATTCATTGACTCCGAAAGAATGAATCAGGCCCATACTGATTTTGTGATTTTTAGAGATGTGAGTGTATAAACATGTGTGTGCTAATTATGGATTTGTATATGTGTTCATACACTCTGTGGAAATACGCATAGACATATGCATGAAAGTGAATTAAATTTTACCATATAGTTCTGGTTTGCATTGCTTAAAAAAACGAAGCAAACAAAAAACCCATCCCAAGAATTGTTGGAAAGACAAAAGATGACTTTTCCTTCTCTAACCTTTAAATCAAATAACCCATTATCTCCATGTTAATGTTCTGAGGTAATGCTGTGCTATAAAACAGGAATAGAAGAGTCTGGTCTGTGTCATGAATAGGTATATTGCTGTCTTTTAGATGAGATTTTTAGTGTTAAATGTTTTTATATATTTAATGTAAATTAAGTTAAATATTCTAATACTATATCTCAACTGTTTAAACCATATTTTAAAATGTTTCTTGAATAATGTTATTTGAGGTGTTTTAGGCATCTTGTTTTCTGTGGGAGAGTTCTGGAGTATAAGTCAACTCTTCATCAAAAATCATTTTATATGATGACTTTTTTTTCTGCCTTTAAAGATCAGGAGGGTACCCAAGAATGATTTCTAAGTGTTTCGCTCATTATAGAAGTTCAACTTCCTTCTACAAGATGTTGGTTTTATGACACAAAAGTGTGTCGTAAAAAATTAACATTTAGTTATAACAAGGAGATGTTTTTATTTCACTTAACATCTGTAGCAGATGTGAAATATGTAATTATTTTTGTAAAAGACTTCGTAACTTTCACGATTCTTTCATTTGGCACATCTTTCTTCTATTGGGCATTTTAGACAATTGATAAGCATTATTCAGTGGCATATGGTCTGAGTCTGACGTGCTTTGAAAAGAGTAGGGAGTACTAATAATGAGGATTCTGTGAAAATGGGAAAACCAGCACAACAGATACGCTTTGAGAAAGTATGGGTTTTTAGCATCTTGAAACAATATATCACACTCAAAGGGACAGAATTGGGCTGCACAATCTGTTAGCTCATCCTTGTCCAATCTGGTCTCCTCCTTTGTTTTGGAGCCAGCATTGTCATCAACTTGCTGAATTATACTCTGACTGGAATGTATTTCAGGCACAGGGTAATGTATCTACTTAAATGGAATCCTATCTTTCTACAAAAGCTTTTTAAGTATAATAAATTTAAAATATAAAAAAAGTTCTATTAGCTTAAAGTAAATGGTTCAACCGTTTACATATGTGCAGGAACAAAGAAAATGACTACTTACTAGTTTGAGAAAAATCTGGCTTGGTCAGAGATTAGACTATAGAAGGTAGAAATGAACTTAACTTTTTATAATAAATATTTTGCAATGCTACTAGGGTCCAAAATTGGTTTTCGAAGGTTTTTTATTAAAGGGTGGATTCCTAATCAACCTAATATTAGGAAAGCAGGGGAGATATTTTTGTTCATTCGTCAAAAAATCTGCGAAGGATAGCAAAACCTTTTCTGCATGGGCCCAATCCTGCCTGTCTTGGAGTTCAGGGAAAAATCCCTCCTTGCATTAAGTTCCCTGCGTTGGTGTTGTATGGGGTTTTTTATGTCAGTACCTTGTATATTTCCATATTTTATTTTTAATATGCTTTTTCTGCTCTTAAGATAAAATGTTCTTTCTTTACCCTTTTATGAGTTAACATTGCAGTTGTTTTCAGAAAGATAAATAGTAATGAAGTTATAAGAATGCAGAAACGTTAGATGTGTTTCATACTCACGATGCTGTGTCTGTTTTGGTTAATGAACCTACTAATTGTGCCATTATTTCTTAATAGAAAGTGATAATATTCTTACACTACACTGACATAAGAGAGTTATATTTTTAAATAAATTGTCCTGAGAATTTTAAGCCTTGGATTGTGCCTATGGGTAAAATAGTTATGTTTGTTACATTGATTTATGTGAAAGTAAGGGGTCAGCTAAAAATGACTAGGATTCCCTGCTGCTAAAATGACAGGATAGTAGTACATGCGCCAGCTCTCCTGCTAAGGGTTCTTTAGTTTTCCTGCGGTAAATTACACTGCTTTGCAGGTATGACTAACGGCACCACAGGCCACCGCTGTAATACAAGTCAGAGGGGGAAAAAAAAAGTAACCACCACGGATTGTAAAAGCAAGAAGAACATCTTTGTATAAATTCCCAGCAGTGTGAATTTAGGATGTTTTATGCTGACGACTACATGGCAAAAAGGTTTAGCTCGGGTTCTGTACTGAAAATAGCTAACACTGGAAAACTACGTCTGCTGAAGGAGCAGTCTAATCGCTATAGACTAATCCAAATCAGCTAATTTGATCCCTCTACTCTTCTAGATGAAAAGGGAGTTTAGACTCATTATTTTCCCAATGCCATATTCTGCTCCTGTGAATAATGAAATAAGTGTCATTGGAACTGACTTGTTCCCTTACATTAAAGACATAACTATCATAAGGTGATGATTCTTGGTGGGGAGGAGAAAAATTAATTCAGTAGTATAATATCTTTTGTAATTTTTTGAATGAGAAAATGTGTAAAATGTAAATGCGTTAATTCTTTCGTTTGTTTCTCTGATATTTACCAGTGCTGTTTTCTACTTTTTCATCTTAATTCCCTGTCAAATGTATATGTATAACTATTGTTTCTCAAAGTGTCTGTCTAAGCATAAGGAGCCCGTGCAGTGCTAGTACCACTTCATAAATCCATAGTATAAAAAACATTAATAGGTTCAAAAATATATTTAATAATGGTTGTTGATGGTCATAATTATAGAGAAAATGGTATACAGGTTCTCATTCTATCGAGCTTTTTTTTTCTTAGAAGAAAAAAAATCTTTAAGTTGGGTCGTAATTCATGTTGTCTACACTGCAGTCACATGTCTACATGTCAACTAGAGAAATCAAAGGTTTGCTGATTGCATCTAGATAGCTAAACTTTATCCTTTAACATATCCTCCTTTCATTCAGTTCTTTAGTTTCTTCTACTTCTCTACCCTTCTTCTTGTTTCCCTTTCCTAAATAGACTTATCCCCTCCTCACTTCTCAATTCATTGCTTTTTTCTTTCTGCTTCCTTTCCTTTCAGTGTTTTATAGTCCCTTTCACTCTTTTCTTCTGTAAGCATCCTTTTCTTTGATACATGCCAGCTCAGTTTATACAACAAACCTTCCATGTCTTATAACATGGGAAACTCTCAGGAACATCCAGGCAACTGTGTTGTGAGGGAAAATAAAGTTTAGGAGCTTCCATTGACAGATGAAATGGATTGGACCAAGCCAAAACTTGAACAAATTTTTTTTTTAATTAGGTTCTCTGTTACTTCCATCAGTTCTGGTTCTGTTAGTCAATACTACTTCAACAAATAGACTTTTTTAAATGCATTGCAATTTGCTCTTCCTGACAAAATTGATTGATTTACAAAATCTATACTGTTTGGGTTTTCTTTTAGATCCTGAATATGGACTATTATGTTCTCTGGCTTTTTTGTACCTTTTAAGGATTTTTTTTTTTTTTTTTGTGATAGTAGTGACATATGTTACTTGGGTTTAGATATGTGAATAATTTTATTAACATTAATGTCTGAGAATTATAAAACCCAGGAAATATTTGGAGAAGGTTACAATTTTGAACATCAGAAGTCTAACACCTGAGAGTCCTAAGTGGAAATGAAGATATCACTGCACTCATGCAGGTGTCATATCTCAGTACTTTGAGATACTCAGTCCAAGATGAGACTGAATACTTGGCCCGAATTCTTCAGTTACTACACTACAGTTTTTTCTCTAACCTTGGCTATACCTCCTAGGTTAACCGTGAGTGATGCTGCCTGTAAGTATGCAATATCATCATGCCACTGCTGGTGGCACCAGGAAACCACTAAAAAGAGATGAGGTTTGAAAGTTCCTGGCTATAATTATATTAAAATCACATAAAATAATCAATGACCCTAGAAATAAAACAACAGAAGGAATATTGAGGGGGTAATATCATTAAACAAGACAGAAGTTATAAAGCTCTTGTTTGTTACTAGTGAGGGGCTTTTCACAGAGGTTGTCTACAGAAATAAATGAGTTTAATATGGAATTTGTTACTTGAAAACATAAGCAAGAAATATAGTTAGAATGATAGTGGTCAAAATGATTCCAAGTAGTCATTCACATGAGATTTGGAAAAAATAGTAATAGTAATAAAAAATAGCTTTTTGTCTGGACTGCTAAAAGTTTTAAATGAAGACACTTCTTGTATGTTGGGTTTTGCTATAGGGTTTGAGTCTATAAATTACAAACTCACACTCAAAAATTTCAAATTAATTTGCGTTTCAGCATGTGAATAGGAAATTTTTTGATGAATAATTGCAGAATTATCAAACGGAAGAACTGTGTCTGTCTTTTCATAGGCATTAGAGAGCACCAAATTTATTTTTCATGACTGTTACTATGTTACTGGTTGGAGGGATTTGCTATGTTTTTGTACTGATTCTAACCCCTTTGATGCTAGGGATTGCATTAAACGAACACAGAGCAGAATGCACAGCATTTGCCAGACCTGTCAAGCTATTTTCAGCATTTTCATTTCCTTATCTGTCCTACTTAGTGTGTCAATAAAGTCATGTGCATTTTGTATTCCTCCCATCATTAATATAGTATGTGATTTATTTTTTTCAAGTAAAACCAGACTGTTTAGAGACTGAAGACTGTTTTCCTCTTTGTATAAACAGCATTGAGCAAATTATCCTTGGTATAACAAAAAAAATAACACAACCTTAAAAGTTTAAAACTTCTGAGTAATCTGTTTTAAAACATGCAACTATTTTTTCTGTTACAGATGAATGACATTATAGTCACTGTCAGAGATTCAAATCTGAAGCTGACACTTGCTTTTGGAATAGGCATGCACCATGCGGGTCTGCATGAGAGAGACAGGAAAACTGTGGAAGAATTGTTTGTGAACTGCAAAATCCAGGTACATTTGTCCTTTGAATCCTGCCGTAATGAGTTTTACATGGAATTTTAAAAGTTGGCTTTTTGTTACATATACCTCATTAATCTTTCTTTCTGTTTTAGGTTCTCATTGCCACAAGCACATTAGCTTGGGGTGTAAATTTTCCAGCTCATTTAGTAATTGTTAAAGGAACAGAATACTATGATGGAAAAACAAGGCGTTACGTGGATTATCCCATTACAGGTACTCCTATAAATTATGGAAATGCTCTTATGCTGAAATGTATTTCAAGCATATGCAAAATATCTGAATTATTTAGTAACTGATCACTGAAAATACTTAATTTGGGTAGAGAGTAGAAGTGCTGAGGAAAAGGATTCTTTGTTTAATGCAAGTTATAAGAGAACTCTTTAAGATTTTATGTAATAATGAAAACATTTCTGTTTTGCAAATCTTTTTTCATGCTAAATTCCTTTAATGTGCATCATCCAAAGTAGACATTAAACAAGTAAAGGGGCAATATAAAGTCATATTTGGCTACCTAGTTAATTTTATAAAAGGAGGTTTTATGCAAATCATTCTTTTCATTTTTGAAACCTTTTTTAAATAGAAACAGATTTTTAACAGTAAACTTAGCCATGGTTTGAAATCCAACAGTTGAATCACTCCTGTATGAGAACATAAAATTTATACGTAGTCACTTGACAGTAAATGAAAAACCTTAACTAGTCTAGTATCTTCAGCGATGTAAGTGATACTTCAGAAATAAACAGCTAAATTAAATATTTGAATTTCTGGTTTGATAAAGACTTTCATTACTTTCTGGCTCTGGTAAACTGCGCTTTTCATAAACTGTTCTGCAATGTTTTAAACAAGCTTAAGAAAGTGAGCCATGGAAGAACTTCTTTCAGAGTTCAAGCAGGCAGAATATTTGTCTGGATGGTACTAAGCTTGAAGAATGAGGACAAGCTAAATTTATTCCAGGTTTCCTGTTCTGTTTTCCCTTCCCCTCTTCACAAGAGAAAGTTTATTATTAAATAATCCTATACTATGCGAGAGATGTGTACACCTAAGGACAATCTAAATGTTACTTGTAATGTAAATAGAAAGCTTGCATCTTTTTAATCACGCACTCTTTTCAGCAAGAGAAGCTTACTAATGAAAAAAAGCTCAAACTGAAAATACTACAGGGGTTACTTCTCCAAGTAACCCATCATAGAGCTTAATTTAGTGGTTTGTGCTCTGCAGGAAACTTGGGATCAATTTCCAGACCAACTCTCTTGTTCAAAGATTCTGGTATGACCTGGGAGCTTAGCCATGCACACTTGCGTTTTGTGACAGACTTTGGCTGACGTAAACCTAGTACAAACGGTCTCTGCAGAGTAGTAGTATCTCGCTCGGCCCGACTGGAAGAATAGTGACAACTGACTTTATTACTGAATGGGGAAAAGTGGTGAGGAAATAAATCAAATGAAGTTTTAAATATTATGTTGAATCTGTGGGGCTGTCAGAGATCAGTAATAGAGAAAATAATATATTCAAAAGAAATGAGAAACTCCATAAGCGTTGAAGACTCACTGTGCTGTTGTAGAAATCTGTTGTACAAGTACTCACAAAGGCTTTAGGGAATGCTTATACATTGTCTCTTTATTGCCTTTTTGAATTCAGGTGACTTGGACATTTTGGGAGTTGTTCAAGTCTTGAATTTTCAGTAAGACTTTGGGGACGAGGGGGTGGATGGAATACTACCAGCTGTGATGGAAGCATTTAGATTTTGTTGTCTGCACTGCAGCAGAAAATGCAGATTCCTTACTTTATGAAGAAACATGTGGTGTGGTTTGCTTAGAGCATTTTTATTTTTAACTTTCTAGAGAATATTTATGCATCTGGAAGTTCTGTGGATAGGTAGTCAGTTTTGCAGCAGCAATAAAATGAAAAAGTAATGAATTTCTTTCTGAAATACTTCCAAAAATTTCGCAATACTGTCTTTAATGCTGCCCTCAAGTTATGCCTTCACTGTTCCGTCATGGTATAACTTGGTTTCTTCCTGCTTAAGTTACCTTTCTGTATCAGGGATGCATTTGGCTCCAAGGAAGCAGCTGAGAGCAGAATGAGTCATTCTGGAGTGTTCAGTAATTTCAAAATAAGTAAAAATACTCCTCTGAGTGAAGTCAGAGGTTTAGGGGAGAGCCTTTTCTCAGTTACCAGACATTTAGTCAGCCAGCCAGTTGGATCATATTTAACATTTCAGGAGTTTAGTCCAGTGATTAAAAGCAGCCAAGCAACATATAGTCAGTAAAGAAAATATTGGGTTTGAGTAATTACATAGTGGGTATTGGCAAAAATAATTTCCTGACACTTTTTAATAAAGCCATTTCCTATATGGTATTATGCACAATTTAATTCACCACATTAGAACAGCAAGAAGTTTCATCACCCTCCTGTGTCCATACCTATTCAGAAACATCATTTTGAAACAAGTTTCATTTTAGATTTTCTTGTCACTCTTAAAAGGAATAAACTGATAAAAAACATTGCTGTCTATATAGCTCGTGGGTACGCAAGTGATAATGTGTTACCGTAAACTGTTTATCATCATCGGGCTGTTTCTGCTATCGTGCTCCGTTGCTGTATCCCATTCTACACCTTCTGGCTTTTCCTTCCCCAACTGACCATTAGGCCAAAAGCTTACGGATTCTGAAGCCAAAAAAATCACTTTGCAAAATGCCAGGTGCTGCAAGCCACATGTTGTGCAGGTAGAGAATATGCAAAACATAAGTTTTAAAATAAAGATGTAAGACTTACTTATGAATTGCTTTCCATTGTTTCTTCAAAGTTAAATAGCAGTTGGAGACACCAAAAAGGAATTGGAGTTCTGTTGAATAAGGCACAGAACACCCTATGCAGATGCACTTCTCAGACTATGAAAAGACACAAACAAATAGATGATAAGCATACTTATCTTGGTAGCTGGCTGGCAAGTTGAGCCTGTTTTGTATAAACTAGTATTTTCAGTGTTTATAGAAATCATTAACTAGTATTTGCAAGTAATGATGTGTAGGCGGAGTAGTAGAGGTAAGCTTTAGCTGTACCTGCTTTTAAATTTGTACATCGTGATCTGATATAGGGACAACATATGATATGAAACCATCTCTACTCCAGTGCTAATAACTAATATAACTCATCCTGAAGTTTAAGTGGTAAAGATCGTAGCTGTCGTTCATTAGAATTTGCCTTTCTCATTTTATCTCTAGAATGTTTAAAAGCTACGAAATCATATATAGCAGAAAAGCTTATACAAGGAACTTTTATTATTGTGAAGTCAAATACTTGAAAATTAAGAAATAATAGACAGTTGCCATTGTAGGCTTCATAAGTTCTCTTACTCATCATCTTTAATTGCATGTGATCAAACAAGGGAAGGGTGTGAAATGGAAGGAGAGTAGAGGCAATTTATATTAGATGTTAGCTTGGATTCTGTTGCAGTGGGTGGTCTTCAAGTATGCAGGAAGATAGTCTCAGCCAGAAAGAAGTTCATCGTAAATTTGTCTGAGATGGAAAAAAAGTAACGTATCAAAACCAATAGGGCATACAAGGCCAAAGAAATCCACAAATCCTGTATTGTATTTACATCTGTATAATGTGCGTTTATTTATTCATTCAAATAAATACATTTGGTTTATACATTATTGTTTCTTTGGCAGATGTACTTCAGATGATGGGGCGTGCTGGCAGACCGCAGTTTGATGACCAAGGAAAAGCTGTAATTCTAGTTCATGATATTAAGAAAGACTTCTACAAAAAATTCCTTTATGAACCTTTCCCAGTGGAATCAAGGTAAAGATAAAGCAATCAGAAAAGCTGATCAAACTATAAACAATACTGCAAATGAGGGATAGAGAAAAGTGAAACAAAATTCCTGTGCCAAATATCTCCTAAATATTGGGGTCCTAGAGGAAAATTATTTTCAAAAAAATATTCTCCATCTTTATGCAGAAAAATCCTTTCTTCCATGAGTTTTGAAGCACTGTTGAGGTCTTTAGTTCATTCCCAGATGATACTACAAATGCTTCTCTGGTTCTGAGTGTTGGCTCAGATATTTGAATCAGACCACAAACTATTCTTCAAGGCCAGTGTGTAGGACAACTATATATGATCCTCAGAACCCTCTCGGAAGTTCTGTGACAAATTCTTAATAGGAAAAAGAACAGGTGAGTTTCTAGCACTTTTTACCTAGAATGCTTGTACCTTTATAGATATCACATCTTCAGAATCCCACAAGTTCAAAAAGAAATCTGCATGGTGTAAACTAATATACTTTCAACACATCTTTCACTTCAAAATTGCAATATTTTTCTCAGAAATGTAGAAACATTTCTGAAGAAACCACCTGTTTTGCAGCCTCTCTAAACTTAGTTGATACAAAGTTTGCTGTCCAGCATAGTGTAACTCGTGCCTTGGTTTTGATATTTATAATATACTTATTTGTTCAATGAGAAGCAGAACTAGTTACATCAGTTTCCTATAGATGCATATTTCATGGAGGAATTCTCAGACTTCAAATAAAGCATCTTTTACTATAAACAATATTTGATAAATGTTCAGATGAAGATTCACATATTAATAGCAATCTTGTTAAGTTCTGTGTAGGTTGTGAACTGATGAACTTCAAGTTGTCTTGGTCTCTTTTATGATCAAGTATTTGAAGTAACAGACTTCATAGCTTCAAAGAGAAACTGTTTGGGGGTTTTTGGAGGGTTTTTAGTTTTAGAACGCTTTCCCATCTGTTCTATCAAAGAGCAGATTTATCAGCTTTGTGTAGCATTTCCAATTTGTAAAATTAAAATTCATATTTTTTTAATTAAAGTTTTTTCTAAAACCCATTGTCTATGTATTAGTTGTAAGACTTGAGTACAGAACTGGTATGACAGGCCTTGTGCTCTCACTGATCATGGCTCTGAAATATAGCACGTTAGGAGCAAAAGAGGGAACATTCTTTATTGTGGAATAGCTATTGAGTCATCCGTCCAGTTTCTGTTGGACAATTTGGGTAGAACATCTGCAGTTCTTATCTTCAGATGCGTGTGATCAGTGGTATAGAGCAGTAAAACAGCTACTCACACCAAATTATTCTTTACCTTTAGTTAAAGAACAGGAGAAAAAAGAAATATAATACAACAAAAATTAGGTTGATCCTTAAGGATATTTGCCATTCCCTGATTGAACTCTAGCCAGGCATGATCTCATTAGATACCCTAATGGAGGTCTTTGTTCCATTTAAAGACACTAAACAGTGTTTTACTTCGTAAGAATCATTTTAAACTGCTTTTGTTCTTCTGTGTTTCTGAGTTTAGATCTTTCTGGGTAAAAGTAGCTGCTCTTTTTTTTTTTTCTCTCTCTGTCTTTTTTTTTTTCACATTGGACGAAGATGAGGCAAAATCTGGGGAAAGCAGTTTTGATGTAATTTTAATAGCCCTCAAGTATTTGTCAAGTATTAGCTAAGCTATTGCCACTGTTTCATTTCCTGTTTGTCTTTCCATATGATTCTCTATTGGATTAAACCAGCACGATCATATGGTCAACATACAGTATTCAGAAGTTACCAGTTTGTAGCTCCAACTGAATACATTCCATGAGTGACTTAAACTTGTGCATTCTTGGTCCAATCAAAAAATAATTTGAGCTTCATTCCACTATCATGTAAAGAAGATGACTGACCTTGCAATTACATTCCCCCTTCTTCCCCTCTTCTCTTTTACCGGAAGATAAATATATAATATTTTCAGATTAAAAGTAATAAACCTTTTAATGCACAACTCTACAAAATATATTACCTGTCTTTGTGATTGTAAAGTCAGCTAAGTCCTCCTGTTCCCTGTTCTTCAGCTTGTTAGAAGTGCTGGCTGACCACTTGAATGCTGAAATAGCTGCTGGAACTATTACTTCTAAGCAGGATGCAATGGATTATATCACCTGGACTTATTTCTTCCGTCGACTTATAATGAACCCAACGTGAGTATAAAATACAAATGCAATTTAATCTAAAGGTAACTTGAGGGTAGAGTTGATCCAAAGGTGATACCGCTGCTGATGGAGCTTAGAATACTTAGGAAGCTCCATGTAGGAGCATTACTGGCCCACACATGGAATAAACTTGTGTGCGTATTTTTTTAATATTTTTTTTCTCTAAATATAAATGCATTTCTTGGCAGGTAATTTTACAATTTAGTGACAACTATAGAATAGCCTTATTGGGAGGGCTACATCAGCATCCCTAAAATAAAGCTCCAGATTATCACATTCCTTTAGGTACTATATTTATAATGTGTTACTTTTTTTTAGCTACCACATTGATATGTTCTGCCCAGTTTTCTCTAGAAAATCTATTAAGACCTGGATTTTCCTAATAAATGAGAGAATAGCTATCAGCTGTTTCTCTGTGATAAAGTTTACTTTCATTAGGATATCCTGGTGGAACCATGTGTGCAATATTTTCAATGATTGTTATCATCCTGCCTAGCTCCAGCTGGTATGCAGATCATTCTGAGCTGTTCCAGCAATGTAGCCTGCCTTTGCCACAACATTGTTTTGAGTAAATGATATGTTACCTATCGTGTGATCATTCACCCACCAAAATAATGCGGCTAATAAAGAATTAGGCATTTATAGCACTAAATATTTCTTGATGTACTCCAGCGTGTTGTACTTCTGAAATCATGTTAATATCCATAACGTTTGGGTGAATTTTCATCTGGGTTCTTTATGGGCAACTGCTGGTGGGAGCCTGCAGGTGATAAAATAATTTCCTTTAATACTCTTTTGGTCTTCATTAGTTTTGAATTCTGCATATAGTTCTATGCTGAGAATCTCCCACAAAACAGAATTTCTGTCTAATCTTCTTGGGAAATGAAAAATGCAGAGTGTTAGAACTGTAAACTAGAGAAAACATATTCAGTTCTCTCCCTTCATAACGAACAAAATGAATACATTTATGTGGAAGGTATTTCTCCCCTGAGAGTGACAAACAGCTAAATTCTGGTTTAGTGTAGGTTAGGTGTGGGTAAAGCTGTGTTTATCTGTATGACTTTGGAATTTACACATGATCCATACTTCAACTGATGTTAAAAACTATGCCACTGCAACCACTATTCTTTTTTAGTATAAAGAATAAATAACGTTATTTTAAAATGTTTTACTCTTGAATTGCTATGTTAGTGATTTTGTTGATTTGGTTTTGGCAAGCTTTGCTCATGTGGTATCTGTGGTAGGCAGATTTTTAAGACACAACATATAGCCCAAAGGTAAGTATAGAATATACAAATGTAGTCATTTCGTTTAATAGGCAAGCTTTTCCTGTTATAAAAGAAGATTCCCACTGGAGTATGAGGTTGGCATGTCGACTGATGGTTCTTTTTTCTCAGTAGTTTCTTTAATGTGCAGTGTCATGGAAAGTGAAATCTGAAGTTATCACAATATCAACTTTTAAGCAAAAGTTCTGCTATTCTGAGAGGATTGTGGGAAGAAAGTTAGGGGCGAGGAGAAAAAAAAAAAAAGAAAAAACCCACTATATTTCATAGTGAGATGGAGAGCCTTTCTGTTGAGAAACAAGATGAACAGATCTTGACTAATCATGTCGATAAAGGCAGGATAGGAATGCATATGGAAGTTTCTAAATAAATTAGTCTTTGGAACGCCACACACATGGGTTGGAATAGTTCACAAGTTGTGCTGCTTTTGCCTTGTCTCATCCCCACGGAGGTACTCAGCATTCCTTCTGTACTCAGTCATGCAGGGAGAAAAATGAAGGATATTATTGACTGTGTCAAAGAGGACACTTCTAGGTACCAAGGGGAAAAGCAACGGATGTGCACGCTTTCCCTTCTTTGACACGATAATAAATTCTATGAAGTTTCATCCGAAGTTACTAAACTAGCCAGTTCATAGAATTCCTGGACCTACTATCTGTGGTATTTTCAGACTTCCTATGAGCCAAGCAGTTGCAGCATGGTTGGTCTTTGAATGAGATACATCAAAGGAAACCCGAAGAGTTTTAAAAACAGAAGTCAGTGATAGTTGAGATGACTTTGAATAAATTGCAATACGGTAATGGAGTTTACTGTGCCATAGATGAGCATATGAAATGATTGATATTACCAAACAAGAACTATTTGTGGCCCTTAATAATCCAAAGGTTTGGGGGTTTATTTTTTTCAAATGAGTAGGAGCACAATGGCTGAATTTTGGTTTGGGTAGTTACACAGTACCCACTCAGTGTCACTTGATACGGTGTTCTTTATCATGTCCTGCCCCGCAGCACTGCTGTTGACTTTCTCTCCACTGCGAAACAAGAACTATTTTCCAGCCAGCAGGTGATTGTACCTTCGTGGTGAATAGGTGATTCTCGTATGCGTGGCTGGTAAATTGCCTTGGGATTCATTGGCATAAAAGTCATTGCATGTGATGCTGTAAATCCCCAAAATAATGGGCTTAGATAATATGCAGAAGATTTATATTCTCATTTATTGCCAGTTTTAGCTACTTGTATATTAAAGCTGCATAAACAAATCTAGGATCATTCTATTCCAATCCAGTATCATAAAATGCCTTACTGAATGCCTACAATTTGTACTCTTTAAGTAATGTTAATGTACCTTTCTTGTGAGATAGAGATCAAAGTACCCTTTTGCTCTAAGTATCCAGGTTTCTTCTACACATGCAGCCATTACGGAAGTTTTTCTGGCACAGTTGAGATCATTTGTTAGACTTGTGATAATGGCTTTTTGATGGTGTTGCTGAAAATCTTTGCATGTTACAATACTTCTTTTCATCAAACCATTTTAGTTTTCTTGTTTGCTGAACCCCTGTGTCTTGAGATCTCTGAAATGGGTTTTAACTGTTTAGTGAAGAGGAGTAATTGAGCTGTTGATCTGGGGAAGTGGAGTTAACCGAGTGCTAGTTTTGTTCAGAGCCATACTGACTAGTCATGTGCATGCTCTTCAAGAGATGATGTGCAAATGAGAGGGATGATCTGAATAAAACTGTTCATCAAAGTGTATCAGTCTCAATATCCAGAGTTTCTTCCCTGTTCTTTCCCTCCCCCAAAGCAACTACTCCTAAATGTAGAGGGGTTTGGATTTGCACGTTAAGTCAAAGTTTCTGTGCTACTTCGGTCAAGTACTACAACATGTTCTCCTTTCTCCATACAACATTAGTCGATATGTTCTTTACTTAGTCAAGATCAGACAAGACAGATCAGCAAAGTGCCCTGTTCTTTGAAAGGGACTGTTTTTTGAGAGGCTCATCTGTCTTCTTTCCTTGGCTGAAATTCCTTGACTATTTCATTGTTTTACCCTTATAAAAGATTATAATCTGCAACTTTCTACAAAAGAGAAATGGCTATGGGAAACATTTTCTGTAAATCAGGTTATGATATTTTCCAGAGACACGTGCAGTAAAAGAGAAATGGAAATTTACAACATATGTAAAGTTAAGCAGAATCAGCTTTCATTTGAAAAGTTAATTTTTAGATATTCTGAGAGCACACATCACATAACTGTTAAAATGTGGGGGGGGTTTTATGTACTTATTAAATATATATTTATATTAAGTGTGTGTGTGTGTGTATATGTACACACTTATAAAATCAGTTTTCTCTGTAAATTCCTTGTGAAGACCTGAAGAAATTGTTTTATTAATTCATTCTGAGAATTATTATTAAGGGTTGGGATTTTTTTTAATTTTATGTCAGTCTTACGAAGTTTTCTGGAGTGAAAGCATAATGTAGTATAAATTATAATTAAATTATCTCAGACTGATGCTCTTATCATTATAGACATATTTTACTTAAAATTTCCTTTTCTCAATATGACTAGCTGAGCATGTCTAATAACATGTGAATAAAACATCTGAATAAATATTATGATTATATACTGTTCCAATATAGTTTCTGGTATTGAGGTGACAGCTCGTATCAGCCGGTCAGAATAGAATAATATATATTTCAGTGACAAAACCACAGTTACTCAGAATTTTAGGGCTAGTTTGGAATTATCTCAGAAGGGAGGATTACTGAAGAAAGTTAAATTAACTAAGATTAAGAGAGAAAATGGGAAGATTTGGCAGCAGCTACTAAGAACAGAAGCTAAGAAGGTGCAGGTATATTACACTGCAGTAATTACCAATATCTACATTTTGAGTTGATAAACAGATATTTCTCAGGGTGGATTCTTTCTTTTACAAGATCTGTGTGCATAAATATACACTTGATATATAACAGCTCTAGGCGTTATTATGAATTTCATAACGAGAGCTTGTTCTTTTAAATTATTAGGGTCACTGTGATGTGAAAAGTACAGGACTGTGGTTCATGGTGTGGGTTTAGCCAACTGTTCACACGAATAAAGTTTTTGTGAGTCACTCAGCAGCCTGGGGCTTCCCTGTCCGAGAATTTGAGCCGCCTCCTGTTCCCGAGTCAACTGCAGTCGTCGGTGAGAATGCAAAGCTGAAGACCCCGCATCTCCCCGTTCAGAAAGCAAATCCACATAATTGTCTTCCTACTCTTGGATATGAGTTTCCTGTACAAATTACCGGTTAGAATATATCATGTTGGAAATGCCCAATCAATACGTAAGCAAATTTACATGTGTCTGTTACCTCTGATTTCTCATCTTATGAACGCATCTTAGGAGGTAAATTTTCTTGTAAATATTTTAATTGGAAACACTGATGTGGAGGCAAATACCTTGCTGATGTTAGAGAAACTGCACTCTTTTTTGAT
Organism: Cariama cristata; assembly: GCF_000690535.1. Taxonomy (NCBI): domain Eukaryota; kingdom Metazoa; phylum Chordata; class Aves; order Cariamiformes; family Cariamidae; genus Cariama; species Cariama cristata. The sequence continues at coordinate 61,674 of NW_009635411.1, read as the reverse complement.
CTTCTTCAATAACCCCAACGTACAATATACTAAAGACCGATTAAAGATAGCGTTGTATCTATTTCTCATACCTGGCATAAGCAAACATGTGAATGCAAGAAAACACAGTACGGGTACAATACAGCTAGAGATTACTGTCTGCAGCATTTGTGCACGCTGTAATGCGTTTTAGCAAACCAGGCATGGACCTGGGTCAGTGAGTCAGAAGTGAGCTGGTACCTCGGGCCATAGCTCTCTGGCTACGAAGGTCCAGCAGTTGTGCCCTGTCCTCAGTTCCATTTCCGTGGTACCCTTTGAAGATGGCAGCTGCTGAAGGCCACAAGGTGATGACAGTAAACACAATTGATGACTGCAGTAAAGCGATTTCCGAAAATGACTACCTGTGCTTTCCCCATACTTGTTCATAACAAAATTCTGCTTTCAGGACTGTAAAATCTCAGCAAGCACACTTTCTTGCTGTCAAGTGAGTACTGTAGATTCGTCTCTTTTGTGTGTTTCCAAAGGCCTTCTGGCTAGCAAGTTTTTTCTTTTAATATTTTTGGCTGACTCTGCCACCGATTTTCATTATGTGTGTCACTGTTACTACCGTATAATCTGAACATAAAAAACATGGTGCTGTAACAAATGACTTCACAGCATTGACAGTTATAGCAGGACCATTTGAAGGCTGATGAAAAATTTCCCAGAGAGATCTCAGGTCGGGTTTACATAAGCTAAACAGGAAATGATTGCCACCATTCACATTAAATCCTAAATGTTTTGTGTAACTTCATCTACATTTTATGTTCCTGCACGTCTCTCTGTCTTTCTCAGCTGATGAAATTCCACACTTCCTTAGATGAGAGAAATAAGTTCATGTTTCACGGCTTGTTGTTCTTGCTAAGCTCTACAAGGTTTGGGATTTTAAATATAGTATTTAAAAGACAATAAAAAGTTCCTTCAGTTTTTGATTGTTTAGATTTTACATACTTTGTAAAATTTTATGATACCTGGGGGTTGGTTATTGCTTTTTCCCAATGGACTACTAATGGAAGTTAGCCTGTCTAGCCCATGTGCTAGATGCTGTTAGGATAAAACTGCCTTTGACTTTCACACCTCTCAGGGGACGAGTAATTGTTGTGTTCAAACAGCCTGTAATTGTGATCCCGCTGGCTTTCTCAGTACGCTTCTGGCTATTAGAATCATTAAACAACTCAGCACCTGTTAACAGCATTGTAAATATTCAACCCTGCTTGTGTGCAGGTTGAGTCCAATATAGGAGAAGGCTTACAGAGCCCAGCCTCATAAATTAGAGCTTCTGACAAGTCAATTATTGTGAAACTGGGCTTCACTGTGAAATAAATGAAATGGTGTGCTGATAAAAAGGTAGGCTGTCTGTTTATAGCAAAGGGGAAATAATGACTAGATGATTCAATGCAGTGAGCATGAAACTGCATTGTTTTTATTCTTTATCTGTAATTAAATAGTTAGGTAATACAGTTTCATAGAGGAACTCACATACGAAGCAGTTTTTATACTTGGAGCATACCAAAGTGCAAAATTCAACTTGCGTTTATGCCTGTGCTTTCAAAATACTGTCTAATGTCATGATACCTCTGTTTTCGCTAATGATTTAAACATAGTCTTTCTAGATTAATGGCTTTGCTTTTTATTAGGGGAAAATGTGCTGAGTGACCAAGAAGCTCCTGTGGGTGTGCTCAAAATTATATTTACCCCATTATAGATAGTAGTTAAAACACTGGTACCACTTCACTCAAGATTACAAACCATTTAAGATTTTTCTTTATGTCGTTTTATTTACACTAGCCAGCTAGATATTTAGTCCTCTGACAAAAAGTTACCAAAAATCAGCAAATTTAAAATTCGCATCATTTTTAAAAGGCATTATAATGTGTGAAATACTTCAGATTAGGCAGAGCACAAGATAAAATCTGTTTGAATTTGTGCCTTAAATTACAGTCTCAAAAAAGAATTTCAGAGCCTTGCCCGTATCTCTTCCTTTGTTTTAGCAGTCGTCATCATCAGTGTTGTGGTACTGCAGCTAGCAGTGCTGAAACGATAGGGTGAAAGTCTGAATACCGTGACAACAAAGCACCTTAATTAGAATCATTTCAGCAGAGTTATATTCAATTTAGAGAAAAATACTAATGAATCATTAGTGGTTTAGATGTATAAAATAGAAAAATCTTCTCACATCCTTAAACAGCTTACGTAGTTAATTTGCTGAATTATTTTCAGAAGGTAAACAAAGTGTTATAAAGTAATTTCTGCTAATAAACAGAATCTAGATGTGTTCGGTGATAAAATGTCAGGCAGATAAAAGGTGTAGATGGAAATATTGACCATTTTTTATCGTTACTATATTATTTCAGTAAATTTAAAAGGGGATTCATGAAAATTAAATTGAATTGAAAACAATGTTAGAGTACTTTTGCTACAAGTAAGTTTTCTTTGCCTAAGGCTGATAATGTGTGGCTGTCTACTATATGTAACTTTTTAATCAATATAAATATGTGGTTTGGTTTGGGTTTGGACGACAGCTATGTTTTAAATATTTGAGATTATCTCAGCATGAACCCATATAAAATGTCACAGAGTTGAATACTCCACTGCCATATATATACACTTCGTTGTTGCCTAATGTAGCTGACTATTTCCTGCTATCAGAACAGATTTTTTAATCTTTTTCTGATGGTAGTACTGTTTTACTCCAACTTTACCTAGTTATATGTGAACATTCACAGCATCTGAGAATTAACCCCATAATTTGGGATTAATAACAAGACAAAAAAATCTGGAAATGACGATACCGCTATTTAGCATGCAGGCTTTTTTCAGTTATGCTGTTGCTATTCAAAAAGATAAATGTTAAAAACTCCGTTTAAGAAATAATAATAATGCAGATCAGATTCTGTTAATTAAACAGTCAATGGAAGGGTGCTTGTAGTGTATAAAAACACATTTCCGTCTTTTAAAATTTGCTAACAGCAGCATTACGGTAAACGAAATAGAGCTTAAGTCAGAGAATGGGATTCATCTGCCCAAATATAGCATCAACAACTGAACTGATCGCCTGAAGTTCTTTTATTTTTTTAGTCAGTGATTACATTTCACCTCGTCCTAAAGCAGATACATGAAATACTTCAGATGAGTAGCATTCTGCAAGCGCATGTTTCTCTCCCTTGGCAGTAAAGGGAGTTCAAAAGACCGGCTCAGGTGTAGCTGTAACTATGTAAAATCAGGGAAAAGGAATCTCAGCACACTGCTCTGCAGCCTGTTGTTCACCTGCACAAAATAACGCTGACAGAACCTACTCTCCGTTACAGCATGGAGTATTGTTTCCAGCGGGGATGCAGAGTACATTGCAACAGTAGGAAATTTCAGTACAGCAGCTAGTAGGAACGAAGGAGCATCTTTCATCGTTGCAGCAATCTCAGTAGTCTGTTTGTGCGGCAGTATTTTACAGAATTAAATGGGCAGGGACAACCTTTTTTACTGTGCTTTTTAGCATTTCAGTACATCATCAAATTTTTTGTTTGTTGGAATTCTACTTTGAAATTGCGTGATTTAATTGCTCTGCTTAAATTCAGAATTTTTAAACTTTCTGAGCATGCTCAGTTTTTCTTTACTGCTCATCGAACTTAATTGTTACTTTCTGAATTGGTGTTGAATCTGGGACACGAGTTCTTACTGCATTTTTATCTGGAGTTTTCTAGGTAAAAGCTCTCCCGGAAATTATGTTAGTTTGTGTGAGTAATAGTCTTATAATATAGCTTAAGTTCTACAGTTAAGGAGTGCAAACTTCAGTCACTGGGTCTTTTTTATGTTTTGGCACACTTTATAAACACTGTTTGTTCATATGGATAACTAAGAACCATTGTTACTATATATAGTTTACCTAACCAATTTTACCTGAAAATCAATGTGTGAAGTAACCCCGTTGAAAAGTACCTTATTTCTTTTTTTAGCAATTTAAACTTTGAGAATAAAATGACATGGAAATATAACGACAGACACCAACGTTTGGGTTGGTGTAAGGTTCCTTTTTCAAGAGATGTCATTATGTGCCTACTTTTTATTTTCAGAGTTGCAGGATGTAAGAATAGTTGCTATCCGTGGTGGGTTTTCTTCCTTTCTCTTGATGTTAAAATAGTGTTACTTGTGTTAGCATTGCTTGTTCGCTTTCATACTTCTATGATCAGGAAAATATACTTAAGCGATCAGGAAAATTTTGCCAGTAACAAACTATAGCCAGTCCAGTTCTGTTTGTATCAACCTTTCTATTAATAGACAGATAAAATACTGTCTCTCCATACGTACTTGCTTGTATTATGTTGGTTACTCCCACAAGCCATTTAAGAATCATGATTTTCTTGTTAGACTATATAAGGGAATAGTTCTGTCTTTAGCTGCTTAATGTGGATATTTGCTGTTCCAAGTATGTGTGAGTGTTATAGCAGCCTTATAAGTTTTCCTCTAAGACGTTATTGTTAAAAATCTTCAGAGGGTAAAAGGTATTCATGTAATGTGTCTGTTTTCAATTTATCTAGTTACTATAACTTGGATGATGTGAGCCATGACACTATGAATAAATACCTCTCAAGCCTTGTTGAGAAATCCCTGTTTGATTTGGAATGCTCCTACTGTATTGAAATCGGGGAGGTAAGACTAATTCAGTAAGATACATGCTCCTAAAAACTGGGAACAGCAAGATACACGCTCCTGATTTGCGATGTTTGTCTATGGAGCTATTTGTAACACTTAGTTGAAAACTGAGCTTAATTGGGGTTGCAGCTAAATTATGATGCTAAATCATTTTTGCTGTTCTCTCTCATAAAGTAGTCTTAAAGTATTTTACAGTTTTGTAGGAACCATTTATATTGAACCATGTAGGAACCATGTATATTTGATTCCTCTTCTAACAGGATAATCGCAGCATTGAACCTCTGACATACGGCCGCATTGCTTCCTATTACTATTTGAAGCATCCAACTATTGGGATGTTCAAAGATCAGTTGAAACCTGAAAGCAACATTGAAGAATTGCTCTTAATTCTGACAGTAAGTGCTGATATTTTCTTAACTTAAATATGTGTAACTCGTGACTCTTAAAGACACTTACAAGTGTATGAAAAAACACCTCAAAATTAAGAAGTGTCTTTCTTCCCTGATGTGTGATTTCATTTTTTTGTTGTTTTGAGTAATATACCTGAATAATTTTTGATGTTTCAAGTGTTTCATCTAAGTAGTACATGAAAATTACTGTATACACCGGTTTCTCTTATGTCCCTTTATAACGTTCAGGTTCTATACAAATCTGATATTTGGTTTTTTCTAAGTAAGTTAGGTATAACACTGAAATGCCAGAATAATCACTGCATATCAACATCCGAAATCTGTACCAGGGCCATCACTTTGCATTGGGACAATCTGGAAGATACAGCAACTTTAAGAAGTGGAGGAGACATATGGGGAAGACCTGTTTCCTAAAATACCGTCTTCTCCTTCTCCCAGCCACCTGACGATCCCTGAGGTCATAACCTGCAATAACGCCAACTCATACAGTCAGTCTAGTGGCTGTTTAGTAGGGCAGCGCAATGCAAGGCAAAAGGTTTTAGGGTACAAATCTGGAGACACGATGTATAATGCCGCGTTAACAGTATTACATTCTCATCATAAAAGAATCATGTTTTACTGCGTTTTCCTTTTTAAGTACTTGAGTAGTTATATCTACAAAATCTTCTTTTTCAAAACAGTGTAATTCCGCGTGTACACAACATATTTGGAAGCAAGAAGTGCGGAGTGTTATCCACTAACGATTACAGTCTCTGTTATATTATATACATTATACAAGTGTCTCAAATTCTGTAATATTCTGATTTCCAAATGTTAACTTCAAAATCTAGAGTCCCATCTTATAGTATTTATCTGTTACTTTTATATTCATTATTGTTTTGTCATGCTGCCAAAACTTCTCTGAGGAGAAATACAAGAAAAATAAACACAGTGCTATTCAACAGTTTGCACGTCAGCAAAGCCTGATCAGAATTTTATGACACTAGGAAAGCCACTTTTCTAGTACAGGGACTTTCTTTCTGATAAATTTAAATCACCTACTGCAAACATTCGGAGTGTTACAGCTCAGAAATAGAGACCACAGTAATCTTTTATAATGGAAAGTGTTAGGCAACCTAAATAGGAGAATGGCTATCACTCACCCTGCAATATCTATTCTTCTGTTGTCAGAAAACGTTGCAAATTATATGAAATGAAATTCAGTGTATTCGTCTGAATTCAAAATGGTAATCAACCACAATTCCTACGTATGCTGTATGTAATATAACTGGAATTTTAAGAAGGAATACTGACCAGTGAACAGATGTTAAATAATACAGTGTTGAGTATTCAAAGTGGGAGCTTTACTCCAGCTGCTGTCTCTTTAAAATCTCTTCTCTCTAGAGAAAATTTTCTCCACCTAGAAACATCATAGTTTTTTTTCAGACAAATTTGGACAGGGAAAGTTGGAGACCAGCATTAGCAGAGATAGCGTGCCTAAGCTAGTGAGCAGCGTATGGAAGACGAATGATGGAAGCAGAACCTAGTGCTGCCTGTCTTATGTCAGGGCTCCTCATCTCTTTGGGCAGCTTGCATCCATGAAGCGCAAAGGTAAATGGCCAATATTTCTGTTGTAGACAAAACCTAGGACCCTACTGTTGGGCAGAGATTGTAAAATTTCAAATTCATTAATCTTGCTTTAATTCTTTGAGGTTTGTTTTTTTTCTTCTGGAAATACAGTCTTGGAAGTTGTCCATTTACAGTCTTAAGAGGAATAAGACCAAAAATAAAATCGGTTAGGGGTCAAAATGAGCCACTTGTCAATTCGAAAGATGAAAAGGATGTATGAATGCTGGATGCCATTAGAGCTGACAATTTTTCCTTACTTTTTATGCAGATGTTGATTTTCATAATTGCTAGTGGAATTACTATTCTGTCTTGTTGAAGGTGTAAATTGAAAGGGTTTTTTTAAGTCTGATGTAGTGTTGAAAAGAGTTGCCATTTCAACAGAGTTATTGCCAAGGATATTTTTTTTTCCCCTACACATTGAGAATTAATGAGTTTTATAATTACAGCAGTTGCTTCACACCTCTATTGTTAACCAGTGACATTACATCTGCCTTGCTCCACTGGTGCCCTCCTCCTTCTTATTGAAGCATTTAGCAGTTTTGGCAATAGGGAATTACATGGCATGGGGTAAGTAGTCTAATTAGGTATAAGTGAAAATCCTGAGGGAAAAGGATATTTAAAAAGTAATTTGAAGAATCTCTTAATGATGCTGGAACTGAAGGCTGTAGTGCTGTAGTACAAAAAGGCCCGTTATCGTTGCAAAACATAATTATAATTGTGATTATTCTGCTGATCACTCAGTTTTAAAGTTTTGAATTTTGGACTGTGTTGTTTAAGAATAACCACCCAAAACATTTCTCGAATGGAGTTGCAGGATTTTGTAGATGTGATATGTGGGTCTTTTTTTGTTGGCGTTGTTCATAATCTCACAAACCTTTAGATATTTACAAGTTGTCTGATGTATATAAGGAAGGCAGAAGTGTACAATTATAACAAAGAAAATACTGATGTTGTGGGTTTGAAATGGGATATATACAAGTTTTTCCCAAATTGTCCATGTGTAACTTGAAAAGGAGCAAAAGTTTGTTTAAAACAAAACCAGGAAAAAAGCAACATTGTATTCAAGAATTCAGAAATTTATGATCGTATAAGAGTTTTCAATCTGAGTTTGATTAAGGTATTTTGAATTTCAGATCGATATTTTGCCATGCTGATGGGACTGTTCAGTATTCAGGATCATTCACCAATGAATTATCAATGAATCTTTGCAACTTGTGAAAAAAAGTAGTTTTGAGTCATCCTCTTTCTGGTGCTGATGGGCCTCTCAAAAAAAGTCACTTGATAGTGAGATTTGTTTCCACTTAGTGGCCAAGACCGTTCATAGTCTTCTCCAGTATCTGTTCTTTTCCCTGTTCTTATTTTATCTTTTCATGTGACCATCTGCCAGCATTTTGCAAGATCAAAATGAATTTTTTTCAGTATGGTTTAGGGGTTGAAGTGTCCATAACATGAAGAGGAACACGGCACGTGGGAACAGCCCCGCAGTCACGTTGGCAATATCCAATAATCAGTGATACAAATAGGTGGAGTACAATCCCCTCACGCTTTCCCTTCTCTCAGTAAATCTGTACTCGAGATGTTTCATCTGTCTTGGGTTTGCTGTTAGCAGGAGAAGTTCAGGTTCAGTTAGCTTTGTAGCTGACTTGTGCTAGTGGACCTGTAATTTTTCTGAGAGAAAATGTTTGATGCTTTTCCGTAGAGCTTTCTTTAAAACTTTCCTGACCGTGCTTCAGACAGTAGCAATCCAAATGAGCTTAATCACTGTTGAGTTATGGTCCTTCTTGCATTAAGTATTATTGATGAGAAAGTGTTCATGAATTATTACTGACAGGCTGGATTTCCCTGAGGTACCTGAAGACTGTTTCCTTTTATTCTGAAAGTTAGGTGCAGAGATTAGAACAAAGGTCTAGGTAAGAAACAGTGAGAGATACTTCAGGGTCATTTTTGTCATTTTCTGTACTAAAGCAGCAGTCACCACAAATCTTTTTAAAATGAAACGTAAGTTTGTTGTACCTTGAGGAAAGGAGGTCTGTCTTTGATAATTGATCAAGACTGTGATGGCTAGATCCACTAGCTTCATGATTTTGGGGGATTTGTTACTACACTTATCTGGTTATCTGGTTAATATTCTTATTTACAGAGCAAGTAATTTGTCATATCTGTTCATACCAGAAAGTGAAGGGAAGAACATTATGGTCTTTCATCCCTTCATTACCTGTATGTTGTCCCTTATTTCTGCTTTTGAATTCTACCTACAAGAGAGAACTGGTTGGTTTTCTTGTGCCTGCTGCTGTCTTTCATGTAAACTGGTTATGAGAGATGGGTTTCTTTCTAACTGGGGAGCTTAGGGACAGAACAACATGGTGTTTGCATTATAGTGGGACATACGTATCCATCTTTCTGTGATATAAACTTGGGCTGATAAGTTTGGTATCCACATAGCTCTTCCCTGTACTTCTATCTGATGATTGATATGGATTTGTTACGCTGGCTTGTATTAGACTAAGTATTTGGGAACTCGGCAGAAAATCTGGCATTGCTGGAGTAGCAGATCTGGAAGGTGGAAGGAGGTGGTTCACAAAACAGGTGCTCTCCGTCCCAGATACATAGATAACAAAAGAGTAAAGTTATTAATGCCTTATCCGTCTTTCATTACCTGTTAGGTATTTGTACTATGAGATTCTAGGTAAGTCAGTTAACCTATAGCTTTGTTTTCTGTTCGTCATCATTGGCAGATCCTATTCTAACCAGGGAAACATGCGAGACTTTGTGAATATTGACACTCTCAAATAATTTTATTTCCATAGCAAGATTCTATCTTAAAGCTTCTGGTTCAGTCTCCCATGAAGGGGCCACAAAGGTGATAAACCATCTTTTCAACTGGTCTCCAGTTAGATGCCAGGGAAGGAGGAATTAATAGGTTACAAAAATATTGTCCAAGAGCAAGCTAATGTGAGCTGTTTTGTGTAATATTTTCTCTGCAAGCCATGGCAGAAACATTGGTTTTGGGTTTTTTTAAGATATTATATAAAACCAGTTTTCTGCTGTATAGCCATTTCAGAAAAAAAAAATCAGATCACTCTTCCTAAGTCAGTCATTTTCTAGTTTAAATTTACTTTTACATTTCATTTAGAAGGAAATAAAGGTGCTACTATGATTTTCTTCAAGGCATAAAAGTACAGCAAGACTGTATTCACTATTTTATTCTTTTTAAATATGGCATTTCAGTGTCAAGAATAGAAATACTTTATTATGTAAACTTTATATCAGATGACAAACAGTTTTGTTACCTGCTAATTTTTAAAGAACTTTACACATTTGATTTCACATATATCATGCATTCTGAACAACATGAACATGCCTTCAAATAGGAACAGGCCTAAGCCGTTACATGTATTTTAGTGACCCCTTATAATAGGAGAAAACTGTTACCTCTTACCATTAAATATTTTCTTCACAATAAATCCATACCTAGGATTGTTCAATGCATAAATTCATCCTAAACACAGGCATTTCCAGGATCATTTACGTAATTTTTATACAGCCTATTTTCTCTGGATTTTAATATTTTAAAACATTTGTGCTTCAGTTCCCACTTGGAACATCTAGATACTATCAGTGTGTTTAATAAAATAGTTTAAATTTGAAAATTGTCTTTGACTTCATGAAAATAAAACAAAATGCTACAACGAATTTTAATAGCATCCAAATTTAATCATCTGTATCCAGTATATTCAAAATATCTTGCACTTAGCAGAAGTAGTACTTACACACATGAATACTCACACGTTACATTTGTCTTGATTTTTTCTCTAGTCCCAGTAGATGGAGCAGTTTTGAATGTTGCTGGAGTACTTGAATATAGTAATTTTTTTCTAACATCATAACACAATTATTTCTTATTTTTCTTTTTCCAAATGACTGTTTGATTTTTTGATTTGAAAGCATCATATGCTGCCCGCCTTTCCAGAAAAGCTCAATCAGTTGGTAAATCAAAATGACAATGCCCACCACTGACAGCTAACTGAACATAGCATAAGTCTTTCATCTTTATGGCATCAATAAGAAAGAATTACATTCAAAGCCAGAAAATATAAAACCTTCCCATCTCCGATACACAGGACTCGCTAATCTCCAATTAACAGATCTCCTTTTTTTTTCCCTCCAATCTTCATACTCAACTTCTGTCATTACTTGCCAGTTTGAAAAAGGAATCAATACTCCGGAAGGTTAAAATAAAACCTATTTTAAATTTGGAAGTTAAAGGTTTCTGACATACATTTCCCACGAGGTAGGCTATAAGACAAGAACTGTTATCTTGGAAATAATGTAGTATCTTTAATTTCTCCTTTTTTTTTTTATTTCTTTGTTTTGAAGGGAAAAGCCTTTGTTTCCAAGGGAAAAGCCTGTGGAAGTGTATATAGCGGTGGCAGTGGAAGCCGGTAGCCTCAGACTGTGTCCCCATTTCAAACAGATTTCCTCATTAGAAAAATGAGGAAATAAATTCCTTTACTGGGAGCTGTAGATGCAGTTAAGCAGCAAAACACTCAGGTATACCAATGAAAACTATTTTGGTGAGCCAGGAAGCTATCACGCTTGTATCTGATGGGGTGGAGAGGACTACTGTCCTGGGCTGGTACTTACAGACGTGAACGTTGGCTGCCGGCCGCGGCAAATCAACGCGTTACGCAAGAAGCAAGTTCAGTGACAGCAAGCTCGGTTTAGCTGACTGCTTAAAGCTGCAGGCAATTCAACCGCGCACCATTTATTTAGTTATTATTTAAGCACAAAAGTTTTTTATACCACTTGGCAGTTAGAATTGTAGCCGTCGTCATTATGCGAGATTTCAAACTATGCATAGTTGGGTACGTGCAGCCAGGACTTGGCAAAGTGTTCATATGGAAAAGGAAATGGCTTTTTCTCAGCAGTCATGTCGTATGGTTCTGTTTTCAAATATACAATGTGTTTGTTGAAATAACGTTTGTGCTTGTTGAAACAAAACTGAAGTTCTAAACTGCGTCTTTATTAAGGTAAAGCTGAAGATCTCATAATCCGTAGTGCTGCTCTGATAAATGGCGGTGGGTTCTTGGGCCCCAAGCACTCCGGAAGGCAGCCCTACCCGCTCGGCGTGCCGTCAGCAAGTCACCACAAGTCCTACCTACTTTGTGCCTCCCAATTTGTAATTAAAACACGATAGGCAAATTCAGGCCCTCTGCAACCTACAGGTCTTTTGTCTTATCTAGTTTCTAGTTATTGCCTTTGCTTTTGATAGAATTATACTATTGCCCTATGAATTACAGCAGTTACCATTATATTGGTGATGAATTTGTTTTCACAGAATTCAGTTCACTTTGACACCAGCTCGGCTGTTTCAAGGCATGCGAATGTTTTTCTCTGTCAGCAAAGAAGTTATTGCTCAGACCTGTAAAACAGTTACAAAAAAGGATGGCATTTTGTAGCTTGTTCTCTGATTGGAACAGAAATTTCAGGATAAGAATTGGTTTGGCTGAAATAATTACGTCATACAAGACTGGTATCCAGCATATATTGTTCCTTTAGCATAGTAGTTTAAAAAAAAAGGACATAAGAGGATTACTGATCAGTCCTTAATGAAGTATCTGACACTTGTATTTTCCTATTTACATTTAGATTCTTTCTTTGTCTCATTCTTTTCTTTTTTCTTTTTTTTCCCTAATGGAACCTGGCTAGCTTCAGAAGGTTGAATTTTATTTTAACTGTTGATGTTATGCATTAGCACAGATCAACTTTTAAGAAAACGGCCTTTCCTGTTATTTGCCTAGTATTTACAAGGTGCTTTATTTCACAGTTACTGAGGTAGCTCATGCTACCTATAATGCTAGAAGAAATTGCAGAGGGATTTTTGCTACCAAAAGGCCAAAACTTTTCTTAGCATTTGAAAAAGTGAATAAATATATTTGTAAATTTGGTATAGGGCAGTAAGCTTGCTTTTAGAGAACAATCGCAGATTTTCTTCACCTCTGCAGCTTAATGAATGTGGGCCAGGCATCCGGCAAAGTATTGGAACTGTTGTATATGAAAACTGTCAAATTATGCACTTTTCTGTGTAATTTTATCTGGGATGATGCTCGATTATGGCTTTCCTTACGTTGTGGTAGATCATTGTCCAATTTCCCGCGGAAGAGTCAAATCGAACATCACCAATTTAATTGGGTTGCCCACAGGCCGACTTCCCTCTGCCTTCCCTGTCTGTCTTCCAGTGGAAAAGACGAGCAAGCCAGCAGAGATTACTCAAACTACTAGTTTTCAGAAAGAGAAAATATCTCAAGTCTATTCCTCTCACCTTAGAGGGTGAGAAAATGGCTGTAATGCTGCTCACAACAGGTCTCTCAAATCCTTCTCCTGTCAAGGTGAAGGCATGCTACCACGTTCGCTTATATTTATTTCATGTGTGTGTGCATGTCTACTTTACAGAATATTTTTACGTAGAACTGATGCATACAATATTAAGAAATGTTATCTTAAACATATTAAATCATTGAATGCACAATATTCAGTAGGTTAATGAGATGAATTCCAACTGGTTTAGCATTTGCTTAAGGCAGCAAGCAAATGTAAACAACATGAGGTGTAGATAATAGATTATTTTTTCTTTTGTGTATGATTGTCTTAATATTTACTATATGCAGTCATATAAGATGCTAATTTTTAATACTTCTTTAGCTATAAGAATGCGTGTTTGCTTTCTCTTGATTCACACAGAACAGATGGATGCTTGACTGCCTGCTAATCCACAGCTGGAATGGTTTCAGCGGTTTCCACGTTGCTGGGTTAGAGTGGCTTTTCTAGTGGACTGAGAGGGCAGCAAGAGAGGGATATCATTATTCATCAGTATCCCAGTGGGATCGCTGCCAGCAGAGATTAATTTTTTCTGTTATGCTTGTAAAACAAGCTCAGGTGGAGTCTCTAATCCTCAGGGCACGGGTGGCAGATCAAGGAAGATGCTACAAAGCTAGTTAATTTTCAGATTCTAGGGGAAACAGAAGCTCTGTTAGATGTATAAATACATGATTGCAAATTTAAGTAGCTCAAATCCAAATGGGATCTTCCTAGACATCTGGTACTGAAAATCTCTGTTTTCTTTGTCTTCTTTTAAAAGAAGTTCTTAAAACTTTACACCAGAGGCAAAATAATTGCAACTCTCTTAATCATCAGTTATCTTTTCTTTTTTTTTTTTTTCTTTTTTTCAACACAGCTCTTACAGTGTACTTTAGGTGAATGCCTTTCTTTACAGGTAGAAAAGATATGGTATAAGTCTGTGTAGGAGCACTGAGTTTACAGTATTCTCACAAACTTGTGTGCAGTGAACACCACCAAGAAAAATTATCACTCGTCATCCAAAAAGGGTTAGGTCTGCCCTAGTAATGCACGGTACGTCCCATTCGGGTAATGGGATGTTCTGTTAGGGTCAAGTGTGGTACAAGGGCATTTTTGCCATGTTACTCATTGTATCCAACCTCTGATCATTGACGACAGAAGTGTTGATAGAGCTTCCTCAAATGAAGCACACCAAAATACTGACAGATTGTCTGTTTGTTTAATAGACTTCAAATATCTTTCCTTTTACTGACTTTTTTTGTTTGCTCGGTGATTACCCCTCTTCCCCACCCTTGTAATTGTCAGTGGCTTCCGTCTCGGCATTACCTTGTAGCTCTTGAGGTTCTTCAAAACATTGGGTCAGATTTTCAAGCAATGTTAATCCACACGGTTGTGCCGAACTGAGTGGAGATGTGCCAGTTTTTATCAGCAGGGAACTACCCTTATTGAAATTTACTTGCAGCAGCTGTCACTTCCTCTTACAGTTGTGTTTTTTTATTATTAGATTAAACTCTTTTCATTTAAAAGTGCTCAGAGTGAGACCAGTAGCATTGGCTTGCTGAAAAGACATTGTGCGTGTAGGCACCTTCCAAGTTTCCCATATATTTCTGCCAGTTCATTTTGTTTCTCTCTTATTCTGGGCTTGAGGCTCTCTTGAGCAGAGGCCGCTAGTCATTTCACCACATGATGACAGGTATTCCCGCCTGTGAACTTTTTATTCCCTTTTCTCTCTAGTCACATAGTAGTCTAGATCCGGAATTTAATCCAGTACAAAAATGCAGCCGTGAGCATTTGTGACTCCTCACTGGGGGAGCTGCCGCAGGTCAGCAGATCTGAAATGCGGTTTTCAACACACAGAGCTTTTACAGCTTGCCGTTAACATATACAGTATGTATGGGCCCCATTTCACATAAAGAATTAGTAGCGCTTACTCCTGTCTCCATGCAGAGTAGCATTAACTTAATGCAGAGATCTGTTAACTTCTTCCCTGGGTCTGGGCTCTGCACTGGAAGATCCCAATGGAGGATCAAAGCCAAAGATGGAAAATGACTGATCGCTTTCCCGGGGAAAGCTGTGTGCCAGGATTTGCTATTACAGTTTTTATTGCTATCATCATCTCAATCAGTAGTTGAGCCAGCTGATTCAGCCAAGCTCGGCTTCAAAATGTGGACAAACGTCCAAATGGAACTGAAGTAGATTTCTCATGACAGTGAGACTTTTGAATGTATGCTCAGAGAGATTTTCCCAGTTTTGTGTTAGCGCATTACTGAGTTCATGCACCGAAAAGCTTTTCTGTATTAGTGCAATACAATTAGTTTCAGTACAGCCCAAGCCAGTCGCTTTTAAATCTTTCTTATAATATGGCTTGAGATTACAGGGGAAGAAAGTTGTGGCTCACTGCCCCATCTAGGTGTTAAGATTTTAAAAAATGGGGTGATGATAGTGCAATCAAAATGTGCAAGTTGGAAACATTTTCATGAAAAGGAGTAGGAAAAGTCAGGCATCTTGGAGAGGCGAAAATCTCAAATATCCCATTTCCAGTGATAAAATGTAATAATTCTCTCACATCACTATAATTCACTTTATATTCGATAGATGGAATTTATACCATTCCATTTGTATTTATTTGCTATGGTCAAAGTAACTTATTCTAGGTGAATAATGTGTATGTCATACCAGTTTCAGATGTTTGCTCTTATTTTTGTCCTACTTCAGTCTTCCTTTGCATTTATTTTTCCTTAAACTGTGCCTTTTGCATTTATTTTTCCTTAAACTGTGCAAGTGTTACAGGCTTACTTATAATCAATAATTTAACCTAAAAACCTGAGAGTGAACTAAAGCCAGCTCTATGAAAGTTGTACAGGTTTAATACTATGGAAGTACCTACACATTTGGGGGAAAAATGAATACATTGTAAGAATGGGTTTTGTTAGGACTGGCCAAAAAAGTAGCATTGAATTGTGATTGTGATTGTAAACTTTATGAAATACGGATTGTGAGAGTCAAGACTTAAAATCGTGAATTCATTCTTTGGTTTAATATGTTTTAGTAAAATGTGCAATTTAAAAAGGAAATTATTCTGAAACAAAATGATTCTATATTTTTTACCATTTGGTAATCCAATTACAATGAGTGTATTATCTATTACTGTATCTTCCTATGCACTGAAACCTCTGATATCCTTAGGAAACGTTAGGGAAAAAAAGGGAAATCGACTTTCAAGTTAGTATAGAAGTCCTAAGAACTTTTTTCCCATGTCAAATTATTGTTATTTTATATCCTCCTCCCTCTCGCATGTGCCAGCACGCTTGCATTTGCTTTTAGCAACTTCCATGCCGAAGCAGAGGTCTGTAATTTAACTTTGTACTGTGGAAGTCGCCAGATCTGCCAGGTCACTCTCTGCTACTGGTAGCTAATATTGCTGACCTCCTATTGCTCTGGGCGCGGTGGCAAAGGTCTTCCAGGCTCCTGACCTCTGGTCATCAGGAATGTCATCGGGGGGTTGTAGTTTGGATGTTTTAAGTAAGAGGTGAACTTGTGAAATCTAAACCCTTCAGGGTGTTTTTAAGTGATCACTCAACTGTTTCATTGCCCTAGCTTGTACTTTTTATGATGTCTGTAATTGTAAAATTTGTGGTGTTTGTCACATGCAGCTATTTAAAAGCACAAAACAAACACTGGTCTGTTTTAAGTGAGAAGTCCGAGAATACAATTATATGTGATTTCTCTGATCACTAATGTGAGAAGTTTATAAGAATTGTAAGAACTCTTAACTTGTATGTTCTTATAAACTATGTTTACTGAAATGTGTCCATTTGAAATCCTGAAGGATAGTTATAAATTAATTTTAAAAAAAATAATAGGTTTACATAGTTACATGTTGATGGGTTTTACAACATTATCTCTTCAACTTCTCGTGCTCAACTGGAAATTTCCATTGCCCACTCTGATAAGTCTTAAATCTAGAGAGAGCACACAGGTGAGGCTGGGCTACCTATTTTGCTCCTACGTAGTGAATTGGGTTAACTTTACAATCTGAATTCTATACTTTTTTAAAAAAAAATTCATATCTTTTGTCTGTAAAAATGCATTAACCACTAATTAGATAATAAATAAAGAAGCTAGTATTTGTTTCAAAAAGATACTGAGCAGCCCTTATCCCTCGGATGTTGCTCTCCATCCTACGCATATCTGTTTTCCTCCTGTCATTTTTTCCAAAGGTGGAGTGCGGAGACTACTCCGTCGGAGTACGAGAGAAGCGGCAAACTCGTTTTCCTGTTACCCAGGCTGGAGCGGCGAGCTGGGGCAGGCCGAGTCCCCAGCGAGAGGGACCAGGGCCGGAGAGGGAGCCCCTTCTCCGCAGCCAGGGACGGGGACTCCTCCGTGCCCCGCGGTGCCAGGGCTGGCAGAGGGCTCTGCTTTCTGCCTTTCCTCCCTGCCAACCACGGCGCCTGGACAGGAGGGATGGGAAAGCTCCCATGGGAAGGGCACTGTGCCGCAGGGCAGGCGCTGGTATGCTGGGTGCCGTCGGACGGCACTGCTGCGGGCACGGGCAGTTGACAGGGAGAGATGTTCTATGGTATACAAAGGCAAGGAGCTTCTTTAGAAATGGTCTCCTAATCTTGCCTGACAAGTTTTGTTTTCTTCTTCTGCATCCTGTTAGCCGCTCTTCAAGGTCTCTACAAAACTTCAACCTGCTCCGTCGCTTAGCGGAGCCTGCCAGGCTGCCCTAAGAATCTGGAACAACGCTTCTGCAAAAGTTGTCTTAAAACTATATCTTTCCATGTGTAAAACAGAGTGAGAAAGCTCTTTGTGCAAATGTTTGCTGTCTAAAAGAGGACTTCCAATCTAAATGTCCCAGTGTTATGTAGTGGCTTCAATGAGCTGGTAGAAACGACTTTTTTTTTTTCCTTTTTGTCTATAATATGAATCTTGGAAACATGCATCATGTTTGTTCTTAAAACTTGTAACTAGTAATATATGTTTATAACTGTCTTTAACTGGGATATTGTGCCAGACCTTTTATATCTACCAGTAAAAAAACACCCAAACATTTTAAACTTTGGAAATTTGAATTATGTCCCATAAAATTGAGACCAAAGCGTATACATTTATAGGCTACCAATAAACTCCTTAGAATAGGAGTTTATAATGGAATCACTAACACAGATATAATTTTCAGAGCAGTAGTTCTAGCAAGGAGTTATCCAATTCCATTTTTCGATCTACTTTTTGGAATGAGCTGAAAAACAACTTTTAAGTATGTGGTCAGTTTGGGGTTTTTTTCTTTTTCTTTTTTATTTTAAAGCACATGTTTGCTCACATTTGTTTTCTGAATATAAATGTAAGCCTGATTATGTTCCAGCTGCCTGCCAGGGTACATCCATGTAAATTCAATCTCTTTCCTTATAAATCTAACTGACACTTGAAAATGTGACCATAAAATATAGTATGAATATGTTGGTTAATTTAAATAATTTTCATAATATATACTTGTGTCATTATTGTGTCACATAACATGGTCTGGTGCTCTGAGGAAGAGCATGGGCAAAGGAAGATTCACTTGGGAACTTTAGGTAAGCGATTTTTTTATTTTCCTTGTAATGCAGTTGACAGAGTCAAATAAGACTTTTGTCAGCACATGAACAGAGATACATA
The DNA here is from genome assembly GCF_000690535.1 of Cariama cristata. Classification (NCBI taxonomy): domain Eukaryota; kingdom Metazoa; phylum Chordata; class Aves; order Cariamiformes; family Cariamidae; genus Cariama; species Cariama cristata. The sequence continues at coordinate 42,976 of NW_009635411.1, read as the reverse complement.
TACATATACATAAAAACCAGAAATAATTTCAAATGTTTTTTAAGTACAGAAGTTCAAGTATCCTCAAAGAAAAATTTGGAATTTGTCAATCTATTATAAGACATTATAATCTAGTTACCTAGCTACTCACAAACTATCAGTGCTTGTTATTTCTCTATTTTGACCGTGCTGCTTTCCCCTGTCCTGTACCGAGGGCACCCTCGGTGTCACCCCGAAGAGGACAGTCGCAGACTGCCTTAGGGGCTGGAGTCCAGCTCCCTCCTCTGCCCTCTAGCACTGCGTGGCAGTGACAGGGCAGGGGGCTGCACGGAAATACTCGGTAGCGCTTTGTACAGTGGAACAACAGACAAAAGCCAATTAACTAATAATATTATTGTTGAGCTTATGTTTGCCTAGCCACATCCTTAAAGTTCAAGATACGCTCTTTTCAGTTGGAAAAATAAATTGCATATTGGCATACCTTTGAACTTCTGATAGCAGACAACTAACATTTACTTCCTAATGTATTATTGGTGTTAATTGCAGAACAGCTGTAAAAAAAACCATGTTTATTTGTGGCAGCTTGGGTTTTATTTTTCATTCTGTGCACAAATGTATGATTTTTGCAGTCCTTCAGCATGTACTCAAACTACCAAAAGCTTACGTAATTTAAATCAAGGTTCAGGTAGAGAGGATGTGATTACTATATTAGCTAAAAACGATCCTCATCTTTTCTCCGTTTACTCTTCTGGTAGTTACTTTTATTACTAGTTTACTGCAAGATTTTTTAATACTTTAGCTTAACGACTGTTAATTTTGGTATCAGATTTTCTAAGAATTCTTTTCCCTTGTCTCTCTCTACATCAGAAACTTGAAAGAGAGCAGAACACGTTGTCGGTTTATTAAAGTTGAAAATACGGTGTGTTTGGGTTCCCTGTACGTATATAAAGGAAAGGAACGTGCAGGCAGTCAACTCTAAGGTAGTTTCAATAACAGCATTGCTAAAGAGAAGACTGCTGGTGCAACTCTGGAATGTGAGAAACTATTTTTGGATTGGTTTAGACTCTCATTGTTACAAATTAATCGACTGCTCTTTAAAGTCTAGAACTCATTAACTTTATAAGTTTTACTGTTCCCATGACTGAGCTTAACTTAATATTCAAGTTTACTTGCTCACCTTGATCCCCTTTCTGTCTATGCTCCACAAGCATCCTCTTCTCTGTTGTAGACAGATGGCAAGATGTAGTTACTCGAGATTTAAAATATTTCAGAAGGTTTACATGTCATATAAGTTTGTAGTTCAGCTCTTTCCATAAATCAGCCAAGCTTACACATTTTGTGAGTAGAAAGAAAATCTGATTTTTTTTTAACCCCATGGACACTGCAGAGCATAGTACTCACCGTGCTGGATACCTTCTTTAAATTTGAGTTCAGCCTGACTCCTCAAATGCCTTATAGTACCAGAAAACTGCAGAAGATGTATTTTTAAATGGGGTGAGTTGTTTACTTTTAGAACAAATTCTAACAATTCAAATAAAGGGTGATGATAAGCTGCCTGTCTGGAACACAGTGTGGCAGGGAGGACTCCAAGGTGATTCTGGGGCTGGTGTTACGCTGGAAACAGAATTCAATTATCAGAATAGGCCTTTGGCCTTGTAAAGTGTAACTATGGAGTTTATGCGGGTCTACGTGCGGCATTTCTCACTGGCAAAGCAAGTTACTGTCTCCTATATGACCCTGCATCGCATACAGGTTGAAATGTAGGTTGGCGAGGACTCTTAGACCCTCGAAATGATGCAGCAGTCTCTAATGCCCAAAAGAAGATGTTACTGGGAAAGTCCATCACAGACCTATAGAAAAGCGAGATGTGACATGACTACCAAATGCATGACTGCGGTGCCCATAGCTAAACTTCCTACTCATCTCCTGGTGTACTCCAAGTTATGCTTAACTGTGTAGGTGCTTGTCCAGATGTTACTCACCCATGGGCTGCAATGGTCCTGATTTAACGGAAGAAAAAGGGGAAAGTGAAAAATGCACAGCAGTGCTTTGTGGTTCACCTATAAAGTTTGTATTAAGTTTCTTGACTTTAGAATGAAGATTAATGATTGATACGTAATTTGATCTGTTTCCTCACCCATGGAAGCAAGAGCGGTATTCAGATACAATGTACTAAAATAATATAGATCTTGTGGAATAGTTGAAGCTCTAGCCTTTGCAGAACAGATTGAGATTCGCAATGAGAAAGAAAACTAAAATGAAAAAATATTGAGTGAACAGCAGGGCCCATTTGAGGCGATTACAAAGGATGTTTCTTTATTCTGTCTTTTCTTGTGCAACCTGAAAACAGTAGCAGGGGGTTACAAGCAGAGTTCATCACAGAGTTGTCAATCACTGTCATTTAACATTTCGCAATGGAAGATGTCTTTATTCGAGGACAGCTGGGCAAATCAGAGAAACAGATTTGCAGTTAGTAGTCCGTCCAGCCTACACTAAGCAAACAAGGACAGGGCAGACGTACTGGCCTCTCACATAAAAATATAATGGACTCTGCTGACCTTGGTGCCCTCCATTCAGCTTCATTCTCAGTTGTATAAAAGCTTCACTACCCATTCTCAATTTCCTTTAATTACCTACATGATGCAGATAAGAAAATGAACCTCACTTACTTACAGTCAATGATCACAAACAGGAAATTAAGTAGGCAAGTTGTTTAAAATAAGAGGAGTGTTTTGGAGGTAAATAAAACATGCGCTGGGGAAGAATTAGGGAAAACGCAATTTCAGGAGTGACTTGGCTGATCCTCCTTCTTTCTGCTACTTTAAACTGCAAAGCAAAACTAAGTAAAAAATCTCCTTGGTAAATATTCTTTAAAATATCTTTGAAGGAGAGGGCAGTTAAATAAAAAGAGTGAAGCAAACATGCAGCTTTCTATAGGGCTTAAAAAGATTGTGACCTTAGGTTCAGAGAATAAATGACCACAGTTTTCACAAGAGATCTAGCAGAGACATCCAGGATTAAGCAGCAGTTGTCTGTAGTCAGTCTTCACTTCTCATTGCAGTCGAGATATGAAATAAATTAATCACATCCTCATTTTCTTTCCAAATCTTAAACTGTCTAATACTTACCTTTCCGTTTACATTTATATCACAGTTTAGGTGTAGTTTCATTGTGCCGTTAAAGAAAATAGAAGATTTTGTGCTGTCAGTTTTCAAGGGGGTGAAAACCAGCTTATATAACTGTTGTTAGGAATTGTCAAAAAAGGTTCTCTGTGTTAGGATATTAATGAGTGGATACAGCACTTTGCAAGTCAATTAGGTAGTTCTATTAGGTGTTCCAAAATTGCCATTTTTCTTTACCTCACTCTGCATTGGTTACTGTTGTGAATATTTCATTAGTACGGATTTGCAGGAAGTCTGACTGGAGATTGAAGACTAAAATGCATAATATCAAATCTATAGTTTAAGAGGAATATAAAACCCTGAACACTTTAATTTAATGGTCTCTGCTAAGCCCATAGTTCGGAAGACATTGCCCTTCGGGCTACCCAAATGACTTTTTATTTTATGACAAAAGAAATACACTCTCTTAAATTACAGATGGAAAAGATACCACATGTTATAAAACTCTTACTTTACTTGCAAGTTTTATACTTTGGGAAGATCATTCTCATTCCAAACAAGAATATGTATGCATACATGCACAAGAGGATTTTGTGGAGGAAAAAAAATTACCGATTAAGTCACAGAACTGACTCTTTGGCCTAAATTATACTTCTTAGGGGGGCTTCTGTTGAATTTTCTTTCTTTCAGAGACAGTGGATTTCCCTAGCAGGAGAATGAACATCTCTGCTCTGGCTACTAGAGCAGGCATACTTGTTCCTCTCAGCCTCAAGGGTGTTGCCACCCATAACTACGTTCAGATTACCTGTTGGTGTGCAGGAACTTTTTGCAACAGTGAGAAAGTTCTTGGACGGCTTTCACTTTGGCAGGAATGGTATCGGTCCCGCTCTGGAGCACAGAGGATAGTTTTCAGCACCTACTTACAATTTTGCTCTTTGCTTTGATCGCTGAGCATCTGTTGCTCGGACACTTGACCGCTCAAAATACTGAAAATATATTTTAAAAGAACCTTACCAGAGCTATTTCAAACCCACTGCATTTTGAATACAAAGAGAAAAGTAGAAACCCTGAAAACTGAAAATGTGAATTATTGACTTCTTTACAACTAACCTTACAGTGTTTTTGTGAGCCAGCCAGGGTAGGATATCTGCAGAAGGTCATCTCAAACACTGAGTCCATCCAATGAATGTATTTATTTCACTTCTTTTATTTTCTTCTTCTCTAATGTTAAAATCAGCTATGTGAAAAAAAATTTAAAACCTATAATTATGTTAATATTTGTGAATATTTTACTTGCTATCGTTTTCCTACGCACGTGATTTTGATAAATAAGTACACTTTCTAAACATTAAAATGCTGCTATTTTAACAGTGAAATCTAACTGTAGTAAATTACATGCATATACTTTTAATGTCTCAGTAAGGAATAATAATTATTCTGAAGTTAATGACTGATTAATTTTATTTTTTTTTTTTTTTTAAGAACGCTGATGAGTACACAGATCTGCCTGTGAGACACAATGAAGACCAGATGAACAGTGAACTGGCAAAACATCTTCCAATTGAAGTCAATCCCCACTCATTTGACAGCTCACACACAAAAACACACCTCCTGCTGCAAGCCCACTTCAGTCATGCCATGCTGCCTTGTCCGGACTACGCAACTGATACAAAGACAGTCCTGGACCAAGCAATTAGGATATGTCAGGTATAGTAATGCATTTCAGTATTTAACTCTTGTTGCTTTACTATTTATTGTTAGTGTGTTGTAATATTTTGAACATAGCCAAATCTGAAGATTTCTGGCAGTCCTGTGGAGAACTGGTACCACACAGCGTGATACCACTTTGTTTAGGGTGGAACTAGGTGCCCATAAAGATGCCCAGTTTACAGAACTGGAGGTAAACAAACTTAAGGTATGCAAAACGGTGGTAGTCTGGCTGGAGGCATCACCTCTTCTTTGATACGCAACAGGTTCCTATCTCTGTATGGTGGAATGTTGTACCCAAGTCATTCCTGCACAGGTGTGCTCCCTGCACATTGTTACACTGATGCCCAAGAACCTGTTTCCCTTGGGTACTTTTATTTTTATAGGCCCCAAAAGTGCTGTAGTCACTGCCAAGCATAAATAAAACATGGTTTGAAATGTGATTTGGGACAAGATACAGAGTTTTTCTCTAGCTTGTGGAAAGATACATCTTCTGTTTCCCAGTTATCACAGAGCCAAAGAGCACGCTTTTAAACACAGAATTTAAACTCAGTCTGGAGGCGTGTGACTTTGACAGTTGTACTGCAGTCACAACCCACAGAAGCCAAACTCACCGTGGAGAGTACTGGCACAGCTGCATGTCTCCAAAGCAGCAATTTCAGTTCGGAACAGAGCGCTGCCGTATCTGAGAAGCACAGTTACGGTTACGACAGGAGGGGTGAGCTCTGGTTGGCGCAGAGAACAGCCGCCCATCGGATTCTGCCGGAAAGGAATAATATTCTCTGTAGCAGAACTGGACAGGGACTCATTCACAGGTTCTTGAGGATCAGGTAGCCTTCAACAAACTGTTCTTTATCTTCCTCAGTTCAATATCTGTAAAATAGGGACACTAATTCTTTCTTCCTACAGTTTTTGTTTGCTCAGATTTTAATAGCCTTAGTGAGCTACATGTCAGCTATCAGAATGAAGCTTTGATCTTGTTTGAAGCCTGTAGGCAATATGGTAACTGCAAACATTGTTGTGTCAAGCCTACCAGTTTGTAAAACCACTCTGTGAGAAGTTGTTAATCAATGCTGTAGACAGACAAAATACCACAAGCAATTCAGTGTCCAGTGATTTGAGTGAGTCTCCACCTTACACTAGCAAAAACTGCAAGCTTGTAACACTAATATCAAACAAAGCAAAGCTAAAATTAAGAAAAGGAAAGAAGCAAATAACACCACAGATGTTATTGCTACACAATAACTTGGCAACCAACAGTGCTTGAATGCAAGTCTACTCGAAGTATTTCAAATCGGTAAAATCATGGTGCTGAAAGCTTCAATGTATGAACAGTTATCATTTGTAATACTCAATTCTTAACAGAGAACAACATCTCTGTTTCAATTCACCTTTGTTTCAAAGAAATCACATACTTAAAGTTCATTTAGATATTTGTGGAATTAGCACTTGGGGCGGTAATTACATATTTGGGAAAAAATGTAAATTAAAGATTCTTTTAAAGATTCTTTTCAATAATTATTTTGTTCAATATTTATCCTGCTTTGCAAAGAAATGTATTTTTAATCCTGTTACTGCATAGTAAGTATTTCAGAGGCCATAATCATTCAGAAGAAAAAACCCTAAAATATTCAACAGTTCCTTTAAACTGAAGTAGGGTTCAGAAGAATACGATTCCCTACTGTGCCTCGGCACTCTGGCCTTCAGTTGACTACTGCATAATGTTACATATACAGTCAGCTCAAAAGAAAAAAAAATAAAAATAAAAAAGGTACTCTTTTAAAAAAAAAAAAAATAAAGAAAAGAAAAAACATGCAAGCATTTTTTTGTATTTTGAAGTTGGCGCATGGTTTACATCTCTTGGGAGAATATTTGTTCCATCTTATTAGTCACGCTTTCCAAACGGAGGTTAAAGTTCCCAGAATCTAAGCAATAGACAGGGTTACACTTTCAATACTGGTTGTTACCTTTTTCCTTCACGCTGACCTGCTGATGAACTCGGGGTCAACAGAGGTGGAGAAAAAGATGTTAGTTGTGAGAAAAGGAACTGAACCATAGAAGGATCCATTGATAAACATATTGAGTGGGTGATGTTCTGTGTGTGTGTGAACACGCGCTCGCACGCACCACCAAACATAAAATTCAGCAGCGAGATGGGAATTGGTTTTTGAGTTATGTTGGACTTTTGTTTATTTACTTACCAAGTACTTTAGCCGTTAAGGTTGTATAGCTAACCTTCAAATTGTGACCTGAACGTAAACTGTTATCTTTGCTGGTGAGTATGTGAATGACAGCCTTTCCATATCAGCACTACTTTTCCGTTACAAGAAAGCAAGATCTTACAACCACTTGTAAAAGCTCTTTGAATCTTGCTACGTCCAGCAGGCCTCCATCCCAGGTCCCCTGCAGAGCAGATTTGCCCTCTCTAGCCACAATACGTCAGCAAGCCTCTTTCCATCACAGGCTATTAAACTTCTCCACTCTTCTGTGCTATCTTTCACCCAGCCTTCTCTCCCATGGTTCCTTCTACATCCCACCCGTTGCGTCCTCCCTCCCATTCCTCCAACGTCCTCTGGGCCTTCTTCATCCTGGTGGCTTTAGGCTGAGTAGTGTTAATGGTCAGTCAGAAAACAGTGTTGACAGCATCAGGTAGATAAATGTAGCTGATGGATTTCAGGTAAGATTCCACTCTCTTCTAATAAGAGGTTATGCAACTACTCTTAAATTAATTTTTCCTGAGATGTCTCAGAAGTTTTAGGTTTATGTTAGAGTTCTGTTCATCTCTACTCATGATGAAAGATAGAAGTCATAAGCATTTAACAGAATTTGAGGAGTCGTGGTGCTGGCTCAATAGAGGAGTGTAATTGTTAACCTAGAAAATGGAAGACGTATTCTGGTACAGTTTACCTATAGTTAGCATTCGTTAGGTACAGATGGAGTTCATTATAGCAAAATGACATTTAGTATCTGTATACCCAGGATGAAATCCAGAATTCTTTCCCTTTTAGTGCAGAAATGTGGGGAATAGTAATGTGTAACCTCCCACACCCCTCGGTAACGACCGGCCACTGGGGCTTTGAGGAGACTGAAGGAAATGTCCCTGCCCTGCACTGAGAAGCTCCACTCAAAGACTAGCGAGTTTGTTATCAGTGACGGGCTCTCGTAGGTAAAGCACAGAAGGTTCCCATGGCTCAAAAAAATCTGCCATGACTTCCTATGTGACCTTGGCCAAGTCATTGAATTTGTATTTGCCTCTGTTACCTTTAATGCAATTCCAGTAGACTGCATATTCTCTTCAGGCCTAGAACTCAGTCTGCATTATTTTTGCTGGGAAAAGATAGAGGTGTCAGTAGGATGCTGCTGAGCACTCCAGTGGCTGCTCAAAATCAAACACTTCTCCACTTCTTGCAGAAGAATATCAAGGAGTAAAAATTCTAATGAGATGATTTGTCTAATATTTTTATAGAATATAATTATTATTGTAAAGACAATACCCCACCTTTTTTCCTCTCTCTGATTTAAGAATATGTGAAGCAGACTAAATCTAATCTCTTTTTTACTTCTTTTGTCAAGCCTTATATTTTGTCACTGTGTATTCAGCGATCAGTTCTTACTCTGCTGTTCTAAGACTCGCCTATATTTGCATTAATTGAAATGGATAATTGAGGCAGTAACGCTGCCAGTCTCAGATTCAGCAGGGCAAGTCTCTTCTTGGAAATAATGTGACAGTTGCTGGCTTTGCAGTGGGATTGGCCACAAGCCTCCACTTGTAGTATAATCGTTGATAAAATATTTTAATATTGCCAGGAGTAGAACTGCCATGGAGCTCAGCCTTAACCTTTGAGAAGTGTTTACCTATGGATGTGTTAAACCCATCTCAGTAGGGTAGCTGTGCACTGAGAGAAGATGGACATGAAGTCAGATTCCAAACTACAGAGTAAAGACTGGTTTGCGTGGGAAACACGCACATCCCTGGAAGGAGGACCTCGTAACGCTGTCCGCGATGGCCTGCCTTCCCCCAGCATGTTACTCCTCCGGAGAATCTCATTTTGACGGGGAAAAAAAAAAACAAAACTCTTTGGGTTAAGGACTGCATTTCCTTAGCTGGACGATGACGTGTGTAACACCACTTTACCTGTTCTAAACTAGTTCAAGTAAATAAGTTGTTTCTGGTCATTGAAATTGCAGCTTTTGCTGTTGTTCTGCTTATGAGAATCATCTTTGTGGTACATGTTCAGAGTCGTCAAATATTGCACAAATATGCTGCCCAATTCAGCTGTCTTTTAAGAGCTGGCTTATGTACGAAACACTTACTCTTAGGCATCCTCCCCAAACCTCCGCAGTTCCCAACAGCCACTACAGCTGGTGGCTTGGGGAGCCGTAGCCCTCGGAGCCGTTGTTTTCCTGCCTAGGAGGAAAACGGAGATGTTCTTCAAGATCCAAAGTGTGTTTCAAGCTCCTGTGCTGCCTGTTGGCAGTGCGGGTGTGCCGACCGCTTGCTGCGAGGCGGTGGGAGTCGGAGGAATGGCCTGATTTACAGCTGTGTGTGTAAGATTTGTCCAGAAATGCCCGGGGAAAGAGAGAATCGCTTTGTTTAATGGGTGCATTGGCAACTATAAATAAATGGGCAGCTTGAAGGAAGGGAAGAGAATCAAATTAACTTGAGAATGCAGAGGGTTGTTCAGAAACAAGTGAAGAGCAGAGGCCGTATCTCTTTAACTGCCACACATCTTTGTGTATGCGGTAATATTCCAGGGGTAGCACCGCGTTTGCGATTTTACTTAAATACTGGCTGCTTTCATGGTTGGATGGCTATTATTCCACATTGGGAGGATGGTAATAATAGAATAATCCCCCAAAAGCAGTATATACTGCATATTTGTAGATACTAAACAGCAATGTGTAGCTTTGTAGTGAAAGTACGCGGCCGCGCTGGGGTGGAGTTGCGTGCTGCCTGCTCGTGTTCTGCGGGTACGTAGGTGGGAGAAGGGGGGGTTACCCTTGTGGCAGTGGTGGTGGGGTTTTTGCTTGCTCTGGAAAATTGGTGAGCTGGTGTCTGGAAGCATCTTGGTGACAGTTTCCTGATGATTTGGTGCTGCTTCTGTATGATCCCTCCCCCACCCATGGCAAACCTTTTCCCAGTTGGGGCTGGAGGAAATGAGTAATGCTTAACCCATTTGTGTGATCAATTCACTTAAGCAGCTACTGTGAAATGTTAATCACAACTTTAATTTGTACTGCATTAGCATTTTGATTAACTTGTAGGCTTGCTAGCACACTTGAAGCACTTTTACTCATAGTTACAGCTCGGAAATGACTTTTTGATTAATTAAGTTTGTTAGACAGCAGCTGAGCTTCCTGAATGCTAACCTTATGGGGCTAAAAGTTCAGGAGAAAGTTGCTGGGAATAACTGTTGCTGTTGAGAAGGATTCTTGTGAATGCACTCAAAAATTTTTAATTATTGACAAAATATTACAGTACTGCTTTGAAACCGACTTCAAACTCTAAAGAGGGCAGATCTATTGTAAGATGCTGCATATTTTTCGTGGGTTTGGTAGATTTGTGTAAGATTTGGAACAAATGCCGTCTTTAAGACATTATTTATGGTAGGAAACTGGGATTTCTTGCCAAGAGATTTTTATCAAAAACATTTCATTGTATTTACGGTTCACTAGCATAGTAGAGAATATCAATTAATTAATTAATAATTTGACAATAAATTGGATATTGGGACTCAACAAGTTCTGAACACATTGGGTTATGCCCTACCAAGTATACATTACTGATACCGCATTCTATAGCTGCTTTTATCTCAGTAATATTATCAAAAGAAAAAAAAAGTCACTACGAACCCGAGGATTGCACTCCACTAAATGTAGAGAGTAGGTGATTTGTCCTTTGCCTGGTTCTGATCGTACTAATACTGTTACTGTGGAGGCTAAAGGATGAATACAGGGATAGGAGTCTTACAAAGCAGCTGGGAAGGTCGTAATTTGCACACATCGGTGAGACCTTTATGATGATGGGAGAGTGAAGAATTAGACTCTCGTAGGGGGTAGCAGAGCATATGGAAGAGGGAGCTGAATATCCTTGTAAAAAAAGGGAAGGGAAGGGGGGTGCTGAGGGCAGTATAAAAGGAGTGCCTCCTGAATAGGATTAATTACATCTTACTATATCTCTGATAAAGTACAAGGGAGGGGGGGTCTGTAGGCTGAAAGTATACAGCTGTATGAGTCTGATTTCAGTGATCTGAAAGAACTCCTCCCTCTCCCCAAATTAATACATTTCTAAAAAGTAATCTTGGACTAGATCTCTGAAGTGCAAAGGTTCTGTAGATGTCTGTTTTACCAATATATAACATACAAAAGGCAGTGACCTTAAAACCCTCTGTAAGACTTCTTCAAATAAATTCCAACTTTTCTAGTCAATTGTTGTTTCTGGGGTATATCATTGAAGCATCGTAATCATGATTTATATAAAAACATGAAACTTACAGTACATGGCATGCTTTAACATCTGGAAAAATATTTTACTTGTGTTAGTATGATCTCAAGTCACATGTGGATCATAATATAATATTACATATTGGAAGGCTTTTACGATTGAAGCATGTGCAAAAAAGATTTGTTATTATTCTGAATTCATAGTTTTCAGGAAAATGGGTAAAATGCATACACTTTTGCATACTATTATCTATAAATATTTGTCATATAAACTCTGTAGTCCTAAACAGCTGTAATTAGGCACCATTCTAATGATTTTAATAGATCTATGGATCTAAACTCATATTTCTAACTGAAGTCTAGTCCTAGACAACAGACCTTATATTAGCAGGCAGCAAAGACGAGAGTGGGGGTATTTTGATTATTTGGCAATGGAATACTACACACAATAAACTCAGGTACAAAAACAGGTACAAAACCCAACCAGCCCTAACTCTGCTTTTTGATGTAACTGTGCGATAACAATTTGAAGTATTTTAGTCTTACACCATTTATTTCTTTTAAATACCTGTTTCCTTCCTCAAAGCATCACTGCAGAATAAGACTTGTATTTGTTTGGCTGAGAATGTGCTGGATTTCCATTACATGAGCTTTTAAGTTTAATGTGAATGTCGTTCAATGTAGAGGGCTGTATACATTACTGTACCAACCTTCAATTTCCTGAGTGAAGGCGCTCATGAAGTCTGTGAAGCGCAGATACAAAAAATAAAATTAATCTTTTAAGAGTGGACAAATTTAAGTCGTGTAACTCACCCTGAGTACTGCTGAAGTTTCAGCCCCCACCCACCAAGTCATGACGGCCGATGACATCACCGCGGGCAGTCGGCTTTTAGCTGAGTAATCACCGATGTCATTGCCAGCTGCAATGGCACTTCTCACATTACCGTAGTCTCCTTAGCTAGCCTCTGTATCCAGAGCAGTTATCGTTGTTCATTTAACTTCATTACCACCTTCCTTAAATATAATTTAGCCACAAAATATTGACATTTATATTTACAATGTTTACAACTACCTTTATATATACAGCATTTAAGTAGAAATGCTTAGTATATTCCGAGTTATATGACAGGTGACTTCAAACGGAAGAAGAAATTATTCTAAGCAGTGTGCAGTCTCTGATAATAAGATGCAAGCTGTTTCATTTTAACACTTCGATAACTTAACTTAAAGGAAAAAGCTGTTTAAGCCATTTGAGCAGATCAGAAATTCTGCCAGTTGTACAGTCTGTGTTCCCCTGCCACCTACCCTGTTGTACAGGAGTGAGCCAGAATATCTGGCTTTCAAATGAAGGATGTGAAAGTAATACTAAAAACAGTGTTAAAACTTTGCAAAAGTTCTAAAGTTGCAAAAGTTCTAAAATAAAAGGTTTTGCAATTAGGATGTTTCGGTTGCTAGAGAAATCTCTAAATGAGGGAGGGTGGGGGGTGACTGGGGCAGATATGTCTGTTATGGAACAATTTGGTATGTGTTATTTTGAGCACAGAGTGCTTAAAAACACCCCAGAAAAGCAATGTTTTGCTATCAGTGTGTTTTGCTATCAATGTTCTGCTATCACTGAGTGTGCCACACACTCACCTCTCCCCCATCCTGCCTCCATCTTTGCTTCCCCTCAAGCTAGGGAATTATAAACCATAATTTAAATTCTAAGCGTCAGAGGTAACTTTGGCTAAAAAGAGACATACCGTTAAATCTCAGCTTCGTGTTAGACCAGAAAGGTACCATTTGATCACTTTAAATAATTCAATACTTAAGGATAACTGACCACTGCTCCTGAAAATAAGATCGTGGAAACCTGTTAATAGATGCTGAGGGTTTCGTATTAATGCACTCCTGGAATGACGAAAGAAATAGGAAGATTTTGATCCAAACATTTTGACATTCAATTCTGAGTATCATCAAAAGGAACATTTTTTCCATACCTGACAGGTAGACCTACATCAATCGGTTATTGAGCATCAGCATTTTTGTCCTACGCCTGCCACGGTTTGTAGCTGGTTGCTTCCCCTGTTGGTAGAAGCCAAGCAATTTTTGATAATGACAGACAAAAAGTGAAAGGATGTGTCACTAATTGCTGTTATTACTTGGTGGTTGTCCAAGTATGACACTTGAAAGGCTTAAAAGCTAGCGCCTGATTCTTTCATTAAAACCCATCTCAGTATAGGCCTCTGCTTTTATTCTCCTGAGCGCAGGAAGAGGCCCAAATAAGGTGATGGTAAACGTATTTGTCATTATAACAAGCAATGCTTCCCTTGACTGCATCTATGAACCCCATCTTTTCTACTTTAAGTTAAAAAGTAGTGGGCTTAGGGCTTTTTTTTTTTAACTTGTTGGTTTACCAAAAAATATTTGTATGTTTTTTCTGTAAGTAAAAGCATCTGTATAGTTTTGTTGTTTCGTTTCTTGCACTCGCTGTCCTCTTCTCAATTTTTTTCTCTGTGATGGAATTGTCCTCTGTTGGCGTGAAATTCGGAGGCTAGGAAGGCAGATAACCAATTTGTGCCATTTCTCAGTGTAGAATAATAGTCTTAATCTGTTCCAGTCTTATCAGCTCTAAGATATTTAGAAATTACTTCTTTGCCAAATAAGAGTTAAAGTTAAGAAGCCACAAATTTCTAGGTAATTATACTGGGTTGTACTTAACAACGACAGCAACAAACCGAACAAGTAGCAACTGGAGAAACCAGAGAGGCTAAATGTTATTCATTAGATAACATAAATATGAAATTCTTAAACACTTTTTCTTTTGTCTTTTCTATTATTTTCTTCATTTAGCTGCTACATCTTATATTGCTAATTTGAAGATGGGGGAATGACTCAATTTGTTACCTTGAGTATTTATAGGAATTTCAATAACCATTTAAGTATCAAGCGTCTGTGTGTTTTACACTTAGCGGAAAATGAAACGTGTGCGGGTTTCCAAGGCAGCAGATGAAACAAGCCAACTTTACCATTGTTCTGACTTTTTCACAATGTCACTGTCTTGGATTTCACATCCAGATAGAGATGCTGTGAATAAATTCCATGGGTGAAGAAGCAGAAAATAAGGAGGAAAAGAGGATTTGCCATGTGGATTCATTATAACAATGTGGAACACAGAGTCTCACACACAGAGGCTTTCCTTTCTCCCTACGGGATATCTGTCTGTAGGCCTCTATCAATTTCTAGGAGATTTTCTATGTGAAAGGATCCTCCAGTTAATTTCAGAGTATAGCTTGTTTTAGATTTATCTTTCTCTTACGTCTTCTCTCTTCCTTTCCCCTTTTCAAACCTCTGTTAAAAGACGTGGGGGTAGGGGAATAGATTAAAAAAAAAAAAAAAAAAAAGAAAGGAAGAAAACAATGCAAGCAGTGTTATGCATGTATCCTCAGAAGCATTTTATGAAAATACCACTGCTTCATGCTGACTCAAAATACAACTTACTTGTATTCTTCTTGCCGCTCATGGAAAAACCAGGATATTTATGCACCCATTATTCTTCACCTATATACAGCAGTCTGTTCATTGAGGAATGTGATGTTTCCAGCTGTGTCAGAATAGCAGAAAGGGAAGAACAAGAATCAGGTAGTGGAGAACAGGAGAGAGTTACCGTACTGTCTCAGCAACACGCTCGCAGACACGGACCCTACCCTATCTGTAGGCTTTAATATATTTTAAGATGTGGAAGCGGGTGAAGAGCGACTCGCCCCGTAAGTTTAAAAGACAGACTTCACTCTGATACTTGCAGAGAACAATTCCCTCTTTATCTGATTAAAAATCACGGGAACCAACACATAAATCTACCGGCCATGAAGCTGCTCCTTTCAAATATGATTTCTAACATACTTTTATTTTCTATTTGGTAAAAATTAATCGTACATGGAAATCACCTTGGCAAGCCAGGTGAAAAGACAACGGAAGAAAACCGTGACTGTTGTGCCGTTAGCTACTATTTCTAGGGTCACCAGGAGTGTTATTAGAGTGTTTCAGGGTGCTACGGTTCTTCCTTCAAAAAAGACCAGTTAAATGTTAAATCTGGATCTTTACTAGCTGAAAGGCACTTTATCCACAATTCATGAGAAATGAGACGACGTTTGTGTAATACAGGGCAACGCTTTAAATATTTTTCTAAGTGTTACTGATCTTATCACCCCGCTCTGGAATAAAACCTGTTGAAATTGCATTGTAAACTGCTAAAATAAACTGTGTGACTGGCCAGGACTGAAACTACCTTGTGTCTTTAAACTCGGTATTTCTCTAGAATCAGTGTAATTTAATTGAAATAGCTCTGCCTGTGTAAACAACTCCTTTGTTTAAAGAAGATTTCACTGTTTAGTTTGCCTTAAGTAAATGCTGCCTTTTGTTTGTCTGTAAAACATTTGATTAAATGTAAAGACTTACATAGACAGCTTCTCCTCATTACACCAGTGGCTGGAAAATAAGTTAAAATGATGCAGGTATCTGCTGGCTCAGGAAGTATCAAACAATATCATTTGTCTTTAAAAGAAAAACCCATGGAAACATCTTAAGCCTAGTCCTAAAATCAAACTACAGCTCTCCTAATACCAGGAAGATGGTATTTAAAGAAGTGTTCAAACTGCTCAGTATACCAGACTCTCTTCTTGCTTTCTTCAAAAACATTTTCTAGTATTTTAATCAAACTCCACATTTCCTACATTGTCCCATGGCAAACCACTTTTCCGTATATGATTTTCTACTGAATTAGAGTGTTGCAATATGAAGACCCCCACTTTATTGTGATCGTAATGGTATTAAACAACGAAATAAGCTTGACAACTAACATATTATAGCATAATTTTCTTCACCAGCTGAAATGCTTCTATAAATCATAATAATTGTTTTAATGTACTCTAGACAGGGTGAATAGTATAGATATTCAAATAACTGCGTTGAAAAAAAAGAAAGAAGTGTTGAAACCGAAAGCTGATGTTTGGTCCTTCCTGCTTTGGAAGAACTCTGGAATTCTCTTTCAGACTAACCAAACAGACTTTAAGTCCAGTCAGGAAAAAAGCAAGCCTAACAGTTTTCTCATGTCAGTAGGGCCGCTCACAATGCACAGTCCATGATGTATTTTGCCGATTTACATCTTTATGCTAGTGATACTTACGGTATACCTTTTACTTGTATTGTCGAAAACATTGTAAGTAGAAATGGAACAGAAGCTCAGGAGACATGGAAAGCGGGAGGATCGTTAACACTTTAAAGTGTGATGTGTAGCTGGATAGGGGTGTTTTGTGTGCTTGGGTTTTTAATGTAGTTTGGGAAAGCTGTTCAGACTCAGGATAGAGATGCCAAAGGAGAGACAACCAAGCATCCCTCATTCTCAAGAGGGTCAACCGTTTACAACGCAAAGGGTGAAACCCATGTTCTCTCTAACTGCCCTTACTCACCTAGGTAGACGATTAGCTATTTTGGAATCTGTCATCAAGATTTCAAGTCAGGTGTCAGTGCTGAACAAAACCTCAAAAATGCTCATTCAGCTAAATTTTAGTGGGTTTATCTAGTCCAATTCAAGAGGTTTTTTTTAAAGTCCTTAGGTTAAAATGGGAATAATAACTGCTACTGGTAAGTGACATTAGTATTGATTTTTGAACAAATGTAAATACATTGTTGGTGTTCTTAAATAGTTAAAGGATTTTTGAATAATTACACAATTCTGGCAAAGGTCTCGTGTCAAAATATAAACCAATACTGCAGGTAATTGCAACTTCTTCCCTTACAGTAGATTTTGAGATTTATTCCTTTCATTCTGGGTTGGATTATGTAAAAGAGAGGTTATTTGTAAGGAAAAGATCCCACCTTCTGCTCTCACTCCCAAAAACATGGAGTGAATTACCTTTTCAAGGGTAAGAGTTGACGATGATGATGCAGAATCTATTCTATCTTTTTTCAAGGGTAATTCAGAAAGTGCCTACTGCCATCAGTAGAGGTTGAAGTAAATTCCTGTATTGAAGGGCTGGAAATTCCTGTACGTTAAACATTAAATAAATGCTCTTACTTGTATGAACTGGGTACGCAATTATACATGCATTCTCTCTTTTTTTACATCTGTCTCCTTTGATTAGGCAATGCTGGATGTTGCAGCACATCATGGCTGGCTGGTGACTGCTCTGAATATAACCAGTCTGGTGCAGATGGTGGTTCAGGGTAGATGGATCCATGACTCTTCCCTGCTTACTTTGCCCAATATAGAGCTACACCACCTTTACCTTTTTCGGTATGTAATTCTTCTAAGCATTTGCAGGTTTGCAATTTCATTCCATTTCTGACTGCTGATTGTGTTTGAATGTCACTGTTGTGCCCGAGACCGTTCATTAATGCACCCGAAGCAGAACTCATTCTTTCACAGTGATGCTTTCCCAAATGGAGTTTCTGTTTTCACTATTCATTGATTAATTAACCCCCACAGATTATTTGGAGAACCATGATTCCAGACAAATTAACAAGAGATCACTGGAAGGGTTCCAAGTCCTAACAAATCTAACTCTATATTAATTATCCCTCTGGTTTAATCCGTTATAAAAATACATTAGTATCCATCTTAATATCGCAGATAATGCTAAGCTCTATTGATGCCTAGACGATGCAGAGATTAACGCTGTCCAAAAATAAATGACCAGCATTTAATAACAGAAACCAGCATCAAGTTTTACCACCAAAACAACTGACAACAAATGTTTGCTTTCCCTCCCCGGGCATATGTTTTGCTGTCCATGTCAGGAAGTGGAGCCAAGGCAAAAGGAAGGCTGTGCCTGGAGGTTACCAAGGACCTATCGAGTGTCTTCCCGAGCTAATGGCTGCCTGCGAAGGAAAAGAGCATGTTTTTGCTTCCATTGTGGACAGTGAATTGCAAACAGCACACATTTCACAGGTAATACTTTCTATCCGTGGTCATTATCAATGTGATTGGAAAGGAAGAGTAGTTGGGAAAAGAAATACTCTCTCCACTCCCCTTCAGCAAATATCACGTGATGTTCTGTATAAAGTGCAACACGTTCATTGCTCTAATTTCAAAGTGCTGCTAGCTTTACAAAGGTTCTTCTCTGCCTGTTTTCTTAATAGTATTTTCACTTGTTCCCTGCTAACCAGTAGCAGTGTGTGGTTTATGGCTGATACTACCACATCTCTTTGCTCTAAAGACGCTGCTCTAGGTCATTCAATCTGCTGAGTGTTATCCACCTTTTCATAGCCAGCTATGCACTAGGAATACATACATTGCAAATGGCATCATAGCTGGTGGCTGAAGTGGTCTGTCAAACACCGGGTTTTTTCTGAGAATACCCTTAGTAAAAGATCCAGCACTCATTTTCTCTTTGAAACAGAAAAAGCAGATGAAAATTTCACACTTCACAGGGGGAAGAAAAAAAAAATACTATTCCAAAATGTTGAGGCTGCTAGAATCTTATTTCCAATTTGATTTTTCAAGCTGTTCCCAGCAAAGGACAGCTGTATTCCATAGCATTCATCACATGCTAAGCCTATTGATTTCAAATAAATGTACGAAAGATGAAAACTTCAAAAGCTATACTTCAAATGTTTTTTATTTGAATATTTAAAAGGACAGCAATATGTCCTGTGTTTGACTGTTCAGCTTCAGTTAAACCTTTTACTGGTATGCAAACAAGAAGAAAAGTACTTAAATGTCTATAACAGACATCTGCATTTGTAACTGAATTAACATCAAAATTTTGAATTAAGAAAATGTATTGACATCTAAACAAGGCTTCCTTTAACAACAGATTTCTAACATAATACACATTGATTTCAGTCCAACTTTTAGATGTGATAAAAAATTAGAACATTGTTGTAATTAGTTCAGGGAGAACTCAGAAGTAAACTTACTTAATTTATTTGCATAAATTGCCATTCTGTTATCTTTAAAAGCAAATGCAAATTGGCTCTGTCTGATATGATGATGGTTATTTGGCTCAAAAGTGCTTCAATTTGCGTAGCAATCTGGTGTCGTCTCTGCAGTGAGGCGATCCCAGGTAACATACAAATCCTGAATTATTCCAGAAATTAGTATGTTTAAAGCATCAATTTAAGTGCTAATTGCAGTAGTAATGAGAAAAAGCAGTACTACTGTGAGATTTGCATCTACTGCCCCATCAGTATGCCTGGAACGGCTGCTGACTGGCAGAGGATTTGGCTGCTAATTAAATAATTGTATGCATGGCAGTGTTCTCGTCTGATTCAATAGATGAAGATTAATCCTCAGATAAATATGTTTGGCTGGTATTGAAATGTCTTAGCAGTTTCTTCAAAAATAGCTGGTGTGTATGTGGTGTGTACGTTCGCACTGTGAATGACTCTCTGCCTCTCTATGTCTGTGTTTGTAAATACAGATACATATAAGAGGGAAAAACATAATGTCTTTGCGTCATACAAGGAGAAAGTTTCCTTTCCGTGAGTTGGGAATGGCCATATTGGTATAGCAAAGCCATGACTGTATTAGGCAGGTCATTGCAAAAGCGAAACCTTTATACCAATATTTTATATTCTTTCCGGCATTTTTTTCAGGAAAAAAAAAAAAAACAACTATTGTAATACCTTACACAGAATTAAAATTCGTATTGAGAGTGCCTGTTGAGTGCCTTCATAGGGAAAGTCTTTCAATGCACACTTAGACAGGGGCCAATCAAGAGAAAAATTCTTCAATAAAGAATGCATCTTTACGATATATTTTCTATAAAGAAAGAATGTAAGGTTACAGAGTTTAAGCCTAGCATTCTGGCACCAGTCCTGAACAAAGTCAAATAAAGCGGTAAGTACACCACTAAATTGCCAAAAACATTCTTTTCCTAACAAACCTTTTGCTTCTCACTCACCGTGTACTGAATCTGTATCTTAAACCTGCTACTAGCATGAAACTGGTAAGAACAGCTTCAGCTTTACATAAATTTGAGGCAGTCAGGAAAAGGAAGAAATTTCACGTTTGGAAAGAAGAAAATGTCTTTTAAGCAGATTGGTAATTAATTTTTAAATAGCAGCTCTTGAAGCTGCTCATGGATTTGGAATATTAGGCTAAGTCCTGGGGATACAGATTATTGGCAAAAATGCTAATGATGTTATCAAAGGTTCATGAAGAATTTCTCATGTGATTATGATTTGAATCTACGGTTTGGTAGGTAAATATATATATGTATATATATAGCATATATGTACCTGTACACATTGGGCATGTTGATATATTTAAAAGGATATAATGTGTGCTTGTCTCACCCTATACAGCAAAAAAAAGTAAAATTGTCAAGAAATACCTAAGTGACATGGGAGCCCGAGTTTAATTTTCCAAAAGTTAGTTATAATCCTAAACCTCATTGAAAGCCAGCGGAGCTTTCAAAGCTGACAGCCTAAATTCAAAAACTATTTAGATTGTAACTCTGATCTTTGACCGAAGTTCCACATTTCTTTCAGTGATTCATTCTGAACCGTATTTCTTTAACAAATCCGTTTCAGTTTCTAAGTCACTTAGACATTAGGCACCTTGTAAAATACGAAGCTGATACTTGTATTATTGAAAGAGAAAAAAGAAACCTCAAGATTGAAAAAAGTATTTTCTCTGCTGTAGTATTAGTTGCTTTTACTCGGGAAGTATCTGTGTTCCTATAATCTTCTTTTTCATTTTCAGCTGCTACTACTTGACTTTCTTCCTCAGTAAGAAAAGCATTTCTTCATTTTCCCCACGTTGCATGGTGATAAAAAGGTGGCCTGCCATCCATGCTGTATCAGTGATCAAGCAGTACTGACTTTGCCTTTAGTTTTCAAATACACAAGGCTTGGAGAATCATGGAATCATTGAATCGTTTAGGTTGGAAAAGACCTCTAAGATCATCAAGTCCAACCGTTAATGACCGAATGACTTATTACAACTACTTTCTTACCTAACTAGAAAGTTACTCAGAGTTACTTTCATTTGTTTGCACTGTAAAAGCTACATGAGGACACGACAGCCTTTGACAAGTAGAGTATGTTGGGGTTGTACGGTATAAACCAGACCAAATCACATTCTTCAACAGAGCGACAGGTAACACCACTCAAGGAGCTAGCACATTACGATTTCTGCTGAAATTAAACTTTGTTCTAACATAACTGTAGCAGGTCTTGCCCTCTGAGATAGCACACAGCAAAGTTTTCCAGGGAAATGATATCTGAAGTATAACCAAAGCGATGACCGCCGGGTCGGTATACGTTAGGGTGCCTCTGCACACTGCTTTGCTGCACCGAGAGTCTGACACAGTAGGTCTGTACGGTTCCTACAGTAAGCTTCCTCTTAAAAACCTTTACATTAAACATAAAATCATTTGCCACTTTAGGTGTCTCATCCAGTGTGAGTTGCTGGAGGTGACTTTAGTAGTGTCTTGTGCGTTAGATGTAGCAAAATCTTGGCAACAACTGATTAGTTAAGAATGGCTGTGGTGGGTTTTCTCCTCCTTCAAGGTGCTGCCTTTTTTTCACCCCTTTCCTTTCAGAGTTGGGACAAAGAGGGGTATCTTTTCCCTCAGTGTTCTAGCGGTTTATTTTCTGTTATCATTCTCCTGTCCTTTCTTACCTAAGGCACTGTTCAGAACACCAGTGCAATGCGTCGGTGTCCCCGGCTTTTCCACTGCAGTTTCTGAGCGCTCCCAGCTGGCCCTCCCCACCGTCTCCATTGAACGGACACAGCTGTTCACGCAGCACACAGAAGAGGGAAGAGAGAGAGAGAGAGAGATTAGTTTTTAGCCTAAATCAGTCTTCTCATTTAGTTCAGGCTCTGGTAATGCAGCCATTTTAATCCAACATAAGTCGGCGCTGCAGCCGAAAAGGGCAGTGCTGCCCTCCCCGTGCCATTGTCACCTCTCCTGACCTAGCTGACCGCACAGCTGCACGAAGGCTGTGGCTGGGTCGGGCGAGGAGGTGGGAAGGGAGCGTTTGGGGACGAGGGCTCGCACCGACCCTCTCGCTGACAGTCAAAGTGGCCTGTAGCCAAGTGGCTACGTGAATGCTTGTGCCAGCCGGGGAGGAGGCTGGACTGTTTCTTTCGGTGGCACTGAAGGATCATGCTTATTCCAAGTACTGACAGGATTAGAGAATATGCTTCCACAATCAGCTTTAAGCTGCTCTAAGTTCATGCTGTCACCAAAATGATTAGCAAGCTGATCCATCGAGCTGCACGCTCACAGCATGGCAGTGCCAACGTACCGGCGGGTGGCGAGGGGGAGAGCTACCGGGTGGGGAGGATGTCGGAGAGCGGGACGGCACCACCACCTCCTACGGCGGTGCGAGCTTAGGTCTGCTTGCCCTGGCTGCTGTAGCCCTCGTTATCTGTTAACATACACCGTTACTGTCAGTATGAATCATGGTAATCATGTCTCCAAAAAGCAAACTGAGCTTTTATTGGGGCTGGAGGCCTTCCAGCACGGAAAAAGTAATCAGAGACACATCAAGCACAATCTAAATGAAAATAGATTTTTGTTAAAACATAAGATGGTCAAACCAATACATGACAAATAAAATATACTGTGGTCTTTTTCCAGATAAAACATTCCTGTTCTGTGCCAGTACTGCTCATGGAACTATGCCTACCCTCTTCATTCCAGCACGTGCCCATTTTGACATCTGCTGGCTCCTTACCAAAATCAATATTCTTCTTTCCTCCTTCTCCTTCCCGCCCTCTAGCTCTTCATATGTAGTGGTTGAAAACCTGGGTGAAGTGCTGATTCCTGGTTTGTTTTGGGGTTGGAGAGGACAAAGGGCAGGGCAGAGGGTGGGTCTTGGTCTTTTCAAGTTTTTTTTTTCTTCCAGTGCCGGCCTCATCTATTTTTTTTTCCACCACCGTGAGACCACAAATCACTGCCTCCATTCCACAGCCCATTTTTCCATTTCTTCTTCCTAGCAAATTTCATTGAGGGAACAAGCTGATTTTCTTTTTATTAGCTAAAAGCCTGCATTACTCTGCACCGTTTTTGTCACAGCTTCTCAGAGCTGCTTTTCCTCATCTGATAGAGACCAAACCGAGCCACGTAGGGCTGCATTTTCAGGATGCCTCTTCAAGGCTGACGAGAGTGTCACCTTCAGCTACACAAACGGTGTGTCTCTAACAACGACTGTGCTCTGCACAAGGACGAGAGAAAGTTGAGGGCCTGTTGCAGTTCATGAGAAACCACGGAGACTTAAGACTCCTCAGGAGGACTGTAAGAAGGGAGGGTTCGTGAAGATCGATGCAAGAAACCCTTAAAAAAAAATAGGGATAACTTTGGATATGCAGTTGAACTTTTGGTTAATTAGCTGAACTGATCCTCTGAACTCTCTGAGGTTTGCCCATCGCTAATTAGCACTGCAGTGACTTGTTCTTTATGGATTATGCTAAGGAATTTTAATTTAAAACTTAATTATACTAGTTTTTAAGTGGCTTATAGGGAGAAAAATATTTTACTCAGGAGTGGTAAGGAATTTTTCCTGTGTTCAGACGTCAGTAAGCTTAGCGAGGCATCTGTAACATGCTCGAGGAGTTTCACGTTTGTTTTATTTGCTTAGAAGAGAGTAAGAGGTTAATGAAAAGTATTTTATGCCTGTGATTGACAGTTGTATGATTATATTTGATATTCTAATACATAATAAAATATTATTAGTATAGAATACATATGTAGACTGCACATTGAATTGTTATTGTTACAGTGTATTGTATAGATTGTATAGATTGTCTTGTAATCCACAGGGATCTGTTTTTTTCTACAGGCTTGGAATTTCTTGTGCCGTTTGCCAATCCTAAACGTCAGCCTGAGCATTAAGGGCTGTTGGGATGACCCAGTTCAGCCACAGAACGAAGTGCCTGTTCCTTCTTCGACAGCAGACGCGCGAGATGACAAAAGCTGGATCAGATTACACGCTGATCAAGAGTATGTGCTCCAAATAAATCTGCAGAGAACCCAGATGGGGTATCAGGTAGGTTAATTTATCATTTCCTTCCCAAGTGCCCAAGTTTCCAATAATCCATTTACATTCTCAATAATGCTTTGTACAGCACAACAGGGTTTTTTTACAGTTTAAATATTATGTAAATTATAAACCCTTTCAAAGCCTTTTCTGTGTTAGTAATGAAGCAAATGGTTTTTCAGGTTGCAATAGGATAGTAAATAGACCCTTAAGGTAAAATCCTAGACCCATTCAAGTCAATGAAAAAAACCAGAAACTCACAAAGTTTATTTGTTTGGGCACTATAAGCAGCAAGAGTAGAGATGATAACTTCCCAGGCAGTATTTAAATCCTCGCCAGCCCCAAACTCCCACCACCCGTACTCTGGTATATCCTGCTTTCCCAAACCAGTTCATAAGCTTCCCTATTATATTCCCAGGTACTTCCAAACTGCGTACCAGAGCCATATCCATAAATATGTTTCTACTCCTAACGCATCCTCAGGCCCTCACTGAGGGTATTTTCCTCATGCTTTACACATGAAGCTTTTTTGAACAGTTCCCAGAATAACTTCTCCATACGGTTCTTTTCCACACCTAAATTTCAGTCCCATCCCTTCACCCAGTTGAAGCACATCCTGTTTCTTCTCGGGCTGGTGACCTCCCTGGGCCCTTAGCAAGTCTTCCTCTGCCAAGCCAGAAGCACCAGCGGCTGCCGGGGTTTCCAGCTGCTCGGCCCCCAGGAGCAGGAACTCGCCGTACCTGGTTGCTGGCTCGTGGGAGAGTTAAGACCATTCCTCCTGCATTCAACCCAGGCACTGCTGACACCGTAGCTATCACTTATAGGTGCATTTTTTGTCATTTGCATACCAAGAGTGGCACGTGGACCACCATGATGATAATTTTGCTAATGAATTTCTCTAACGTTTCAAACAACTAAGAGTGCTAATTGCCAGCATTTTTGTTACGGTGCAAAGAAGAGTTCAAGCTATAAGCAGAGAACGGTTTCAGATGTTAGTTCTGAGACTCTTCAGACAACTTCACTTTGATAAAAATAACAACGGAGGTACATACGTTCTGTTGTAAATCCTGAAGTTAACTTACATTAGTTAAAGAATTATATTAGAAAAGTATTCTGCTTTCCCAAAAGACTTCTTGTCCTGACTACAGCAGGTTCACCGTAGCTTCAAGGGGAGACTCTCTCATTTGTAGGAAGGGAAAAGGGTCAAAGCTCCTCCATCAGTTGTTCTGTTTGCTGTGCCAGTTACAGAGACTTTTCCCAACCAGATGCCATGGCAAAGAAGGGCGCAGGAGCATTTCATGCAGTGATCAGTGTTTCATAAACCTCTCCTACAATTTGATCCCTCTTTTGTAAGAAACAGCTGGATCAAACTGTTTCTGAAGCTTCATTGCTATGGCGGTGCTTTTTCTTCTGTATAAATCTTCACTAAAACCTTTCCATCCACGGAACACAAAATGAATGCTGATTGCGTGTGCATCCTTCTATCTTCGGCTTTCAGCAGTAAAGTCACCGTCTTAAAGAATCACTGAAGTAATCTTTCCTTGTGCTATATCAACCTCAAATAAAGACTTCAAGTGCTGTTTGTGTCTTTATATTAATCTTGAACAATATTGTTTAGCTTTATTTAAAGACACTAGGTTTACAATTAACCCTTCTGCGGAGAATAGCATTCGGAATATATGAGATTAAATTACAAAAAGGGAACGGTATTTCCATTCAAGTTTTAATAGCTTACAAAATAAGTGGAATAGTATCTCCTATTCTGGGGTTTTCTCTGTGGACTGTGATTTTATTTTTTTTTAGAAACCCTTCATCTGGAAAGAAGTAACAAAAATATTTTAGTCTGGCTAAATGACAGTCTTACCTAACAACTCAGGACAAGGTGATTTTGAGGTGTTTTTCATTCAAGGAAGAATGGCATTTTGGAAAGGTGATTTCTAGTTTTACTAAGCTGTTTCTTTTCCCCAACAGGGAAAGCAAGACAGTAAAGCAGTGGCTCCTCGATTCCCCAAAGTTAAAGATGAAGGATGGTTTTTGATATTGGGAGAAGTCGATAAAAAAGAACTCATCGCCCTGAAAAGAACTGGATATGTCAGAAATCGAAATACTGTTTCTGTTGCTTTTTATACTCCAGAAACTCCTGGAAAGTATGACAAACTTACAAATTAAGTTCTTTTAATGATTATCTTTTCCAAGGAGTCAAGATCTGATTTCCAAACTAATGATTCTGCTTTTTACGTTTTAGGTGTATCTACACCTTGTATCTCATGAGCGACAGCTACCTTGGGATGGACCAACAGTACGATATTTACCTGAACATTGTACCAGGTAGTGCTGGGGCACAAGTCACAGCAGAGGGGTCTGACGCTGAGAGTCACCTGGCTCTGAAGTGAGGTGACCTGCAAAGTCCATTCAAAAGAACCGGCCTTGCAGCTAAGACATCTCGTCATTCCCGACATCCCAAAATGCATTTGCCTTAGCAGAACCAACTTCAAACCTCAAGACACTGAGGAAGTTGAAAGTGACTACTGTATCGGCTCTGGTAACACAGAGTTAGCCGCAGTGGCCTTACTCCTTTATGAAGATTTGTCTTTTCTTGTTTCATCTTTCTTCTTTCGGAAAGCATATTGGAAATTGAATTTTGACACATCAAAATAAAAGACTAAAAGCTACTGTAATTTGTGCAAATTTAGGGCTATAGTCTTCATTTTGAAAAGTGTTCTGTAGCCTACATATTAGTGTAGTTTAAATAGTCAACTTTTTTAATTTATAGGGAAAAATACAAAATTTGATTTAAGAACTGCTGAAAAGATTGATGGATGTGTTATATTTCATGTTTAATAAAAATATGTCCATAAGAATGTTTTGCGTTAGATTTTTTCAGTGTAAAATATGATATATGTTTAGTAACAAAATCCTCCTCTTATGCATACGGCATTTTGAAGGCGATAATCTAACGGAAAAATTCACAAATTTATATTAATTACATATGCAGTAAATCTGGCTATAAAGGCATGCTAAATAGTATAAAGTATTTCCAGTATAGCAGCAATGCAATTTATATAGATCATAATTAAAGTTTCCCCTTTACATGTATGTACCTACATATAGATACACACCATACATATGTATTACATATTTACAATTTCCTTAGTGTTTTTTCCTCGATTGTGAAGGACTAAGGTGTATAAAAATCAGGTGTCCCGTTCTAGGGTTCAGTGCTAAAGTAGGCAACTACATTCTGTAAATAAGGGAGAGTGAGGCTCCAAAACCAGGGTTTACACAGACGGCTTGATGAGCAAGGAAGAGGTCTGCCAGACGATAGGTCGTGTCCAAGAGAGGCCCAGCTCGGTGGTAGTACCACGGAAGCACTTCCACCTGCGAGACATGAATCTGAAGGGAGAAGGCAGCAGCACCTGTCTTCTGCACAACACAGTGATGAGACGGCTTACCTAGACCTACACATCCTAGGTCAGTCCTCTTCTCAGCCTCAGGGGGATTCAAAATGCTGAGCGAGTACTTGGAGGCGACGTACTGCCAAACCATCATGCATCTTCATTCAGATGGACTAGACCTTAAACTGAATATTAATATTTGAACTTACTCAGCTTTGCATTTTGCTGATAAGCATTACCTCTCTGAGGGATCATTTTGCTATCATTTCCATGTGTTTCACCAGATGAAAGAATACAGGAGAGTTGTTGCCTGGAAGCTTCCCACCCCACCCCCCCAAAAAAATTACACTGGTGGTGCTGCAGTCACACAGAATGACAGAATGGCTGAGCTTGGCAGGGACTTCTGGAGATCATCGGGTCCAACCCCCAGCTCCTGGAGTAGGACCACCCAGAACCAGTTGCCCAGGACCACATCCAGGTGGCTTTTGAATATCTCCAAGGATAGAGACTCCACAACCTCCCTGGGCAACCTGTGCCAGGGCTTGGTCACCCTCATGGTAGAAGAAGAGTCTCCTGACGTCCAGAGGGCACCTCTTGTGTTTCAGTTTGTGCCCATCGCCTCTGGTCCTGTCACTGGGCACCACTGGAAAGAGCCTGGCTCTGTCCTTGGTAACATCTTCCATTCAGGTATTTATCCACATTGATAGGGTGTCCCTGAGCCTTCTCTTCTCCTGGCTGAACAGTCCCAGCTCTCCCAGCCTTTCCTCATGTGAGAGATGCTCCAGTCCCTTCATCTTCTTCCTGGCCCTTCACTGGACTTCCTCCAGTATGTCCATGTCTCTCTCCTACTGGGGAGCCCCAAACTGGACCCAGTTCTCGAGGTGTGGCCTCATCAGTGCTGAGTAGCGGGGAAGGATCACCTCCCTCGGCCTGCTGGCAACAGTACCTCGCAGCAAAGAGCAGGCTGGCTGATTTCAAAGGATCAATAGTTAAACATTAGTTTATTTCATATACATCTGGCACCTCTAAATTGTGAGAAGAGTTTTGAAAATAATCAATGCTGCAGTTCAGCAGTTGAGTGTTTTCAGAGATCTTCACCTGGTGATGTTAAAAGTTTTAGATCTCATTATTATATGTTGACTTTATTGCCTAAGAAAATGGGACAATAATAGAGAAAGCTGTCACTATATTTACAGCCTGTTAGATCATCAACTGCCACCTTTGCCGTTCAGACTATATCAACGTAGACTATATCAATGTGTTGTGTCACACAGCAAACAGAATTTATTTTTTTTTCCGTTTGGTTACACACACATTTACTTAGTCCCACACCCATTTTTTAAGAGAATTGTTTTCTCTAATCTGCAAGTGAATTTTCACAGAAATTAAGTCCTTTCTTTGGGAAAATTCTTGGCTGAAGCAATATATTTGTCCCTCAACAATTTTAATTAATTAGGAAAAAGAGCTATGCCACAGTCAAGCAACATACCAACATAGTGACGCTAGCTTTTGTTGTTTTGTAAATGCACATCACAAAACAGTCTAACTGCAGAGATGCAGACAATAGCTTCAGTATTCTGTAATAATCAATTAAAGAGTTTCTGTAATGTCATTTGTACCATTTGTACTCTGGTTTGGAAATATTGTCTCTAATTTCCTAGCATGTTAATTTTTTTTATAAATAGTTTGGTGAAATTTCTAAATAACATATTTGAAACTTTTTTTTTTGAAAAAAAAAAGATTAGATTCATGAAGACAAAGTCTAAAGTAATACAAAATGAATTTAAGCAAATTGATTAGAATTAGTATTTATTTGAAAAATCTGAGAGAAGGAATTCTGATGCATTTGAAACAGCTGCTTAGAAGGAACAATCAATATGTTCAATCCAGCGATATCTAATGGTGGAAGTGAGAAAAGTGAGAATAGCTGTCTAACAAAAGCATGAAAGGTCAAGCACAGAATTAAAAAAAAAAAAAAAGAGGTAAATACTTGGTGATGTAATTATCACCATTATGGATAAATGAGCAAGTTAACAGCACATACACAAATTGTTACTGTTACCTTTTTCATTCTAGTTTGCAAGCAGGTTTTTATTTTCCTTCCCCCGCCCCTTCTGGGAGCAGCGGCAGTTAGTGCCTGCCTGCTCAGGTATGACACTTCTTCCAAAACTTGGAAAGAGCAACAAAACCCACGCACGTCTTGCGTACCAAGATGTATTTAAGTCTGCCTTTGTGACTTCACCCTTTCCATCTTACCCCGTCTTGATCTGACGACGGCATCACAGCAGTACCAGCAGGAGCTAGAGGAGGTTTGGAGCTCTTACAACGCAATCTCTTGTTTAGAACCTTACTCAAGATTTCAGTTCTAGTCCAAGTGGTGAATGTATCACAGTGGCACCATGAAGGTGCCTTCACTACTGCAGTCTTTCTCTTTTGTTGTAAACTGAATCTTTGGAGGCCCTAATTTCACCCAGATGAATTCAGGCTTTTACGCTGCTGACCCAAAATTCCTCTTCCTCGTCATTACTTTGTTTCTGGAGACCATCTCTAGATGGCCATCCTGAAGGAAACTTCAGGAAGTCTCTCCTCAACCTCCATCCTGGAGCCTAGTGTAAGACTTGAACATTCACTGAATAGGCTGCATTTAAAGAAGGGTCAGTTCTGTAATTCCAGTTTTTTAGTTCTGGGGGGTACTTATAAAGAGAAGAGGGTATCCGTTGTGCATCTGCTCTTGCGCACATCACAGCCTGAATCCAAATTCCTACATTCCTCCCTCCCTCAAGAAAAAAGAGGCTGTGATATTTTCAAGACAGTTTGACGAACTGGTCCAACAGGCATCACTTCTCTATGAAGAGGCTTATTTACTGCAGCTCTCCTTGTCTTGCCTCCACCCTCCCATTTAACGTAGGCTTCCCTTTAGCTCCTTCCACTACCTGTAAACCCTACAGTCACACCTGTTCAGAGACAGTTATCTGTATTAGTGGCAGTAAGTTACCGCAGAAGGAATTTTTTAAGCTCATCTCTCTATGATGTGCTATGGACGCTATTCTAGCCTATGTAGTAAGTACTGAAGCAGGACAAAGTAAGGTAATACAAGCAAACCATACATATTTTTTCCACATCCTGAAGGTCTCCATAAAAAAAAGTCTGAACTAATGCTGAGAGTAGAAAAAAAAAATCTGTATGATAATTCTGTAACCAGAAAGCCAAGCCACAGGTGTTACAAGAAGCCACCCATCCATCCAAGTGTGCTTTACACCTCATATAAAATGGTAAATTTCTGTAAGTGATTTTTATATAAACTTTTTTTTTCTAGTTTTATCCTTTCTTCTAGCTAAATTGCACACCTTCGGCCTTGATTTAGTTGCTTACGTGCAGATATTGAGCGCCATTTAATATGCAATATCATCTCACCTGGCCTCTCCATTCAGCTCCAGAAGAACGTGAGCCACTTGCAGAGGGCTATCAGATGTGAAACATGACGCTGTTGTATCTGTCACTCTCTGTGGATGCCTCAAGTAACCTAGGGCATCTGAAATAGCACTAGGTATCTACGTCCAGGTAAGCAAATTGAGCCTTTATTACTTGTTTAGTCAGAGGCAACCAATTCAGTTGCTTAACTGCATCTCACGAGCTTTAAAAATCACCAAAGATGTTTCAGTTGCCACTCCAGAAGACAGCAAGTCTTCCATAGGCCCTGCGTCACTTCTGCTATCCCTGTACAGGTATGCCAGTATCATGGGGTGGACACTTCCATGCTCAAGCTTAATTAGCTAATCAAGTCCATGCTATTTTGTAAGTCAGAAGAACCGTAAGTGTTCAAAATTCTCTCTTCCAAGCTATTTTATGAGACGGGAGAATTCTCCTACTTCATAAGAAGAAATACTTTCTGACAAAAGGTTCAGACGCCATCAGATGCTCAGACAGTCATGTGAGCCACAAAAAGGTGAGTGGGACTGCTGCTGAGAATGGTCACTCCATTTCTACTTACACACTCTGCCTATTCTATCAGCTACATTTGATTCCTACCTGTCTTTTTAAAAACATATCTTGTTAAATGACGTGTCTTCCCAGAGCACACTGCTTTTCAGCAGGCTGTGCCAAGACTGAATTTTGACACCCATTTTTCTGAAGTGATTTGCAAAAGCACAGGAATGAATTAACCAAGTTTGTTATTAATGTCACACACTGGTAGCAGTAAGGTTAAGCTGCTTTCATGAGGTGTGTGAAGTGAACTTCTACATTAGAGGAACTTCTCTGGAAAGCAATTGTACTGCTTGTACTGAATGAGCCTCTGTGTGAGTAATTCCTACACAGGATTCAATCTAGATAGAAGAAACTCCACAGTGATTATGCCATCCTGCAATGAAGCGTGTTTACAATACGTCTTGTACTTAGATAGTCTAATGAGCTCCATACCGCGTCAATGTGACCTGAATCCAGGACACTTCAAGTCAGTAAGCCTTTCCTCTGCACCTCTATTCCTAGAAAATCACAACCACCTTCTCTGATCAAATCTCTCCTGAGTGATTAATGTCACATCTGGAATCCCTGAGGGAGGTGTCTACATCTAGATTTTTAGAACAGAAATGAGAACGTGGAGGGGAAAGGAAAGTCAATAAAGACATTGGCTATTGTTCACGTGCTAGAAAACCAATGGAATAAAGAATGAGAAGTGTTCTGTGCTGAATATTATCATTCCCAATAATAAGATCCCCACTAATCATAATGGCAGCAAAGGCAAATTAGGCATTTCTGAAAAATCACGCTCTCGATAACTTGATACATGGTTAAATAGTTATAGGGCTATGCTGTTAATTACTGGCAAGAAGAACAGCAGAAAAGGGAGTCTGGAAATAATCACCACCTTTTTCTAACTACGCTCTAAATCGCTACATAAATGTGATAAACAGCATTCTTCACACAGTAGCAAATTTGCACCTTGGAATGGAAATAACTCCGTTTCTACCGTGTAGTGCTAATGTGGGAAAATTAGGCTTACGTACTTGACAGCGGTACTTTCTTCTAGCTAACAGGATAAAATTGTTTCAGAGGCCAGCAACACATGGTGAGTTCCCATCATGTATTTGTCAGCAAATCCAACTAATTAGGGACCAATTACTCATTGTAGCAGCACAGTAATATCAGGTTCTGATAAACTGTCATCTTTGTAGCTGTGAAGATTCTGCAATTAAGCCATATTTTATTTTCTCAAACGACTGCAATGACCAAAGGGAGAACTGGAAGAAACACTGAGAGGATTCTAGCATCTACATAAAAAGTCACGCCAAAGCAAGATTTATCCCTAATTTTTTTTTTTTTTTGCCATTTTGCCCTATCTAAAATACAACATAAAATAGTTCAACACTGTACCAAGACAGACCACATGACTATTTAACCGTTTACCCCAGTTACAGGATCTTGCTGTTTCTTTGGCATGGCTCTGCCCTGTCCCATCCCGCCCCCCAGCCCCGGCCGACACAGTCTCTCATGTTACACTTCAACTATGCTTTCTGGGATATCACTTTTAGGGGAATTTCATTCTCTGTTTATGGGACATGTAGCACAGAGGAAGTCCTGGTCCATGATTAGGTTCCTGCAAGCTGAGATCTGCAAATAACTGCCTATACCACTGTGCTAAACTCAAAATATGATGCAATGTGACTCCAAGAATATATTAAGCAAGTAAGACGGGGGCAAAATATGCAGCACAGTTAGCTGTACGATTAAGGCAGATGCTAGTTTAGTTTTAGATTCTAATTCTAAGTGATTTGATTCAAAGAGAGAGTGAGCTAATGTGGGAAAAGAGGGATGTGGAGATTTCTCAGTTCCCCTTGGTAGCGAAATGCTCAGAACTGACTGAAGTGAAATAGTTATAGGCCACATCCACAGAGGCCACGTGGCGCGTGATACTCATCTAGCCGAGCACAAGTTCTGCTTGGTGCATCTCACACATTTTTACTTGGCTCCCACGTGCAAACAGTGACAACATCTTTCAGCCTTGTCCTTGCAGATATTAAGAAAAGACATGCTCTGCTCTTCTCAAGAGAACAGAGCCTCCATAATTTGCATACAATAGCATGTGCATCGGAAGGCAAACACTTCCCGCAATTTCACAAAGACCCCTTAGCAAAAGGTTTAGAAATTGCAAAACATATTCATAAAGGATTAAGACTTTGCTTTCACCCAGTTATATGCAGTTGCAGTGCCATCTTCTGCAGTACTACCCAGTAACTCAGAAGAAATCACAGCTAGGTAAAGTTTCTGACACTTTTGCTAACAATTTTTGCCTCCTGTTGATAAACTAAACACAGACATGGTCGCCTACAAATCATTATCTTTCATAAAACTTTTTTTTATTATTATTCCATGTCAATATCTTGTAGCTAGACTGCAGTAGTAGGGGACTTTTGCCCTAACACTGCTGATGGTCCCCAGGTTTTGGCTTCACAGCATGTGACATATCCAAGGAGCGCTGCAATAGCTTTTTCATCCTGTTTGGTCTTATCAATAGCCCAGCCATGAACTTAAAACTTGGAGAAAACAGAAACAAACCTGCTCAACAGATTTATTTTTTTCTTGCAGCTATATTCATCATCTGTACCTCATTCTCATCCCATAAGCCTACAAGACCTACAAGGATTGGTAACAGCTGACTGAACAATACTTTTTTTTGGTCCTAAAACTGTTTGACACTTCAAGCTGGAAGCACAAGAAAAGTGGAAATACTACTATAACTCTGAAGACTTGACTTAAACATCCAATTTGCAGAACACTTAATTTTTCAGTGAGTTTCACTGGAAAATGGTTACCAACAGAGCGAATCGGTAAAGCAGAATAAAAGAAAAAAAGAAAGAATTAAATTGGAGGGAGTGGAGAGTGAAATTCTGGCTTGAACTCCAAGGTAAGAGTGTGAATTGAAACAAAGACTTTCTTAGGATAAGGACTGTGTATCATTTGGGAGAAAGCAGCTCAAAGTAAAATCATCGTCCTACCTCGGTGAAATTCTTTGATTTTTACCTGTTCTAACCATATCTAGAATTAATCAATCTAAGCTCTAAACTATCCAGATCATGTAATTCTAAATAAATATACAAATTTGTTGTCTTTTTTTTTAAAGTGATAGTTGAGTCAAAGACTGTTAAATCATTTTAAAAAAAAAAAAACCACATAACTAAATTACAAATGAAAGTAGTTGTAATGGTAAAAGGAGTTGACTTAATCAAGGAATGCATTTAGTCCTGCCCTATAGAGCCAAGAAATGCTACCAGTCTCCTAGAATTACGTCCATTCATAAAGCCATGAGACATAGAGCAAACTCTTCAGGTGCTTAAATGCAGGAGGAGAAATGACATTTGGGTCATGCGAGCTGAATGAAGCATGATCATACCACTGCAATATAAAAGTCATGAGATATAATTATTTTTATTCTCTTGATGTGTGGAAAGTTGACAGAGGCACCTGAGCTCCACTCGAGGATGTGAAAGTTTACATCCACTCCTCTACCCTACACATCCTATAGTAGGGGATGATTATGTCAGCCTTCCAGCTCACACTTCAGCTTCCTTCACTGCCAAGAGAGCATGCCCAGAGAGATGCTCTGACCCACTGTTTTGGGAACAGGAGCCTAAATTTCAATTCCAAACTTAAATGCACCTCAACTAAACTGAACCTCGTCCATAATTTTCTCAGGACCAGGGTCCTCAAGGAATGCTGACCTCAAAGGACCAAAATCTTTAAGAAATAGGAGGGGTTTTTTTAGAAATAAATGGTCCAGATGGATTGCTAGAATATCCTATTAGTTGTAAACATGAAATAAAAAAGGGAAAATCTCACCAAAAGGATACTGACAAGAATGCCAAACACTTTGTTTCTTCATTTTAAAAACAAGCATTACCTACCTATTTGCTGAAAGTCTTGGGGAAGAGCTGGATTAATTTAATCAAATCGGTGAAAATCTTTTGGGAAATACGGGTGCTGCGAAGGAAACGAACAGAACCTGGAAAGAAATCCCAACAGTAAGTGAGAAAAAAATACACTGAAGTTTCTTTTCTGTTGATACATTGCCCTTTTGCTTCAGAGACCGGAGGATGAAATACATTCCCAACATACATTATTAGCAGATCAAATTTAGTTTCTGCTATTACTTTCAAAGGATTTGGTGAATAGACAGTAGCATTGCTATTATCTAATCCTTCACTCAGACCTAGGACTCAAAGATTAACAGCTGCAGATTTTATAACATTTCTAATTCAGGGATAAATCGTATTTTCTTGAATTGGATGGGTAGGCAATGTCCAAAAGTTATTTAATTCTTAGGAACCATTGACTTTACAGGAACAGACTGAGAACTCATGACCATGGAAAATTGCTAATTGGATGAAATTAGATGAAAAAAAAGTATCCCTAATGAGAAAAACAGGGTAAGAATCCCATCTCCAAGGAGGGACGGAGATTTGAGTCATGTAGACAGGGCTGCTCTGAGGCAACAGTCCTGTTTGTTTTTATTATACCATCTCATCTGCCTGCATTACATCAAATTATTTTGGCACGATGGCACAGCTTCCACAAAAGCATGCCCCTACCATTTACCTGGTGATTAGGGCACATTAGGGGAAAACGTGGTCAGAAAAGGGAAGAAAGAACTGAAGGAGGGAATTTTGTACCGGAGCACAGAGGATAGCAGAACGCAGCTAATTTTTAAATAAGAAAGCACAAGTCCTGTCTCTCATTCTGAAAGACAGCAAGCCTCTGTTTTCAGGGGAAGGTTCCAAGCAGCGTATTCTAAACAGACAAGCACCTCTCCTGTAGTCTTAGGCAAGGTAACCAAATGTAAGTTACATTTCTGTGTCCCATCTTTGTGCTAGGCTTCCCTCTGCATACGCAGTTATCCAGTCTCATTTGAGATATCTAATTTTCCATATTCACCAGATAGGGGAATTTCAGCACCTCACATCTTTAATTCCACTCTGGGTACATTTAGGGGTGAGATTCTTTCTATTTAAGAACTCTTCCTTAGCTATATCCCTAAAGAAGTGCGTACTCTTCATTTTATAAACTATATATGCTCTTCTTTCCGTTTTACACACCTGTCCTTGTAGCTCTCATATCAACTTGATGTTAAGAATAAGTAGTCTGCATTAAAAACTGGTCCATATCCTTACATTTGGAAGTACAGCACATCACATTAATAAAATATAGTCAGTTAGCTCAATGTTTCTCAGGGAAGGAAGAATAAATAGACACATGGCAGAACGTTATATGTGTATATATAATCATATGCATAAATATTGCAGTAACATGAACATGTCAGTTGTTAACATGAACATAACAAGCGATTGAAGTTAGCAGTTACTGTTGCCACCACTATTGAAGGCAGGCAAGAACCCACCAAAACTACCATTCAGAAGAGAAATGTCACTTTTATCTTTCAGAAGAGCAAAGAGATTACTGATTGGAATCAGATCCCTGCCTACGTGTTAGGTTTATCCGTAACTGGAGAAAAAAAAAAAAAAATCTCCTTTAAAATTAACTTCCACTGCTCCATTTCTTTGCTTAAACCCCTTTATTTTCCCACAATTGAAAAAGATAATAAAATAATAGTAATTTAAAAAAAAAAAAAACCACCACTTTGTCCACAATCATTATTTCATTCTTTTATCTGTCATTTATCTTTTCATGTAAGATAAGAATCCCTGTCCAGCTCAGACCACTAATGCAACATTGTTCTGCCATCTCTTCTCCAAGACACAAAACTTCAGGCTATGAAAAACAGCAATGTAATAAAATGCAGGAATAAGGATAAATCAAATAATTCCTTGTTTGAAATTTCTGTTTTTCCTAATTCTTCTTCCTTTCCCATAATTATGCTCACTTTTCCATTTCAGCCTTCACCTCATCTCCATTTCAGCTTCCCAATCTGTCTAGCATTGCTTCTATTTATACCCTTCTTTCTCTTTTCTGTGGTGTATCTTCTTTTCTCTTGTAGATAAAAAATAAAAACATACACCTAAACAAGTTAAAAGACTATTTTCTTACTACTGCTGCTACCCAGAGCACCTTTCTCTGGGCTTTCTGTATTTTCCATTGCCTTTTCCATTTCTATGCCTTTATCTTCAAACTGTATTCCAAACTCTGATTGTGGCCTTGCTTCCCCCCTCCCTCCCATCACCATTGTCATGTGATCAGTTATAGCCCTTCTTAGAGTAGTTTGGTTTCGATCCCAAGCGCCAGTCACAAATATCTTTGTGGCAGATCAGACTCTCCATTGAAGGAACTCCATGCAGGCATCTAATGGTGAGCTACAGTAAAAGATGAGCTAAACCAGGACTCATTTTCATATTTGCTACCCATCCATTTAGTGTGTTTGCTGAAGATTACTCCATGTTTTGAGCGACAGGTAATAAACAAGGCCTAGCTTGTCTGTACAGACAGGAAGAGGAAAAAAGCACTCCTTCCCTTGGGTGGAAAGTTAAATGGTGTTAGGCGTCTTTAAGAGGTATCAATATGTAAATACACACGCTGTCAGTAATGCCTAGCAATAAGGTTAGACTACGCCAGAGCCTTCCATCTTTCTCATTTTGGCCACCCTTCACTTGCACCTTAGAACACCGTCTGCGATTGCACTTGTGCCCGGCCAATCACAAAACCAGGAGGGTTTTTTTCGGCCACACTTTCTTTGTTCTTTCGCTCATACAGAATAGGGATGAGCAGCACAAACCTGAATCACCTTTCATTTGACCACAGGAGATGATACCTATTTTTTTCCAAGCCTAGGCTATGCTCTTCTACCACCTGAGGCCCTCAAGCATGCAGTTAAAACAGCTGGCTGAGAAACCAGCCAGGCAACAAACTGCCTACAGAAAACTTCATCTCCAGGGTTAATTTCAGCTAACGCTCTCTTGGTCGTGAAGTACTACTGAAACTGTGACAGGCAACGATTGCTTATCACATGACAATTTAAGAACAGATTCCTTTCAATTTAAGTATAAAATCACAAGTTCAAACATTCCACACTCAAAACAGCAACAGTTGTCAGGCCCCACACGTGCACTAGATTGGATCATGGCACAGAAGGGTATAAATCCACATTCTTCAGATCATAAATCAGTCAAACTGGCTGACTGACTGCAGACAGGATGCCCATAGGACTGGGTTATTCTCCAGCTGCCCATGACGAGATTCCCCTGGTGCATTCAGCACTGTGAGAACCAAGATACTGCTCTGATTCAGTTGGATCTTCTGTTATGTTTCAAACTGTTGAATATGGATATCTCATGATGTTAGAAAATACACAGTTCCAGTGTTCTAATCCAATACAGCTCTCCCCTTGACAGATCAATACATTTCTCAGCAAATATTATATTTCTGAAATAATTCCAAAAAAGTAATTACATTCATTTGAAAACAGCTTGCCTAAGCACACATTTGAGGCAGACAAACTCATTTCACCTCATGCTAATTCTTGGATCTATATTAAAAAACAAAACAAAACAAAAACACACACACCCCAAAAAACAAAACAAAACAAAAAAACCACAAACAAAAAAACCTACTAAACCTACCACCCTATGTTTTTTTGCTTTAAAATGAGGGGAAAACCCTATAAGAAGATCAGATCTGGGGTACAAGATAACACAGACAATTTCCAACATAAATGCTAGTTATTAGGTGTCATGTAGAGTCAGGAGTTGCCATGGAATCCATTTGCTTCTAAACCAGCTCCTCCTGATGGAATACTTTCTCATTATTATTTCTTTCAGTAGCACAAAAGGAGCTGGCTATAGAAGAAATGTTATTTTAGGGTAAAGTTTCTACTGTGCCTGCAATCAGACATGAAATTAAAATCTAAATTTAAAGCTATATTTCTGTTCCAGTGTAAAGCTACATTACTGTGGTCAGAAGAATGAAATAATTGTAGACTTTTTATAGATTCAGTAAAGCAGAGAAAACAAATTATAGCTAAAGTCTTTCTTTCAGCTGTCCTCTCATGAGTGAAAAGAAATGTCGTATCTCATGTCTACTGTTTACATTTTTGGTACATTATTCTCCCATTAT
Source organism: Cariama cristata (assembly GCF_000690535.1). Lineage (NCBI taxonomy): Eukaryota > Metazoa > Chordata > Aves > Cariamiformes > Cariamidae > Cariama > Cariama cristata. The sequence continues at coordinate 3,300 of NW_009635411.1, read as the reverse complement.
GCTTAATTTTTAACATTTTCATACTAGTTATTCTATGCAACAGCAGCCTCGTTACCAGCCTAATTACTAATGTCCTGGTACACAGAACAGTGTGTGCATGCTGGACACTGGGTTTATTAGGCCGATGAACTCACTTGTTGTGATGTCAGTTTCAATAGATGGATTTTAGAAGAAAAAACGCAACCATGCCTTCAAACTCTTGACACGCCGATTATTGGGTTTCAATTCTTCTGTATACAATGTACTGCAGTAAGACTGGAGGACAATACTGGAAAGTAACCAGCAATATTAGAAAACTATGTCAGTGATTTGCAGCTTGGCATGTTAATACTTATTATTAATATTATTGTTTATTATAGACATTGACTAGCATTGCATCTGGAAGCCCTAAACAGAAATAGGATCCTATTGTGATCAACGCTGTATGGAGATAAACACAGCCCTTGCCTCCAAGAGCTTGTATTGTATGGTCCTGGCCTTGTAAACTGATCGGGGGAGATAGATTCTTGTGCCCCCGCAGAGTCCCCCAGCCCTCCAAGGCGGCCAGAGCTTCCTGCCTAACCCTTCTCTGCGGAGAAGCGGCAAGCAAGCTGCGGGTGCAGGGAGCCTTTCTACTCCATTCCTCTCCTGTGCTTTAGCAGTTGAACTGCGCCCAAGCTTAGGCGAGTCCACCGTCTTACCCAGCTTCTGACCCTTATTTACCTCTCTCCAACTCAAAAGTTTTGCTCCTGCCAGGAAATCAGAGGAAGCTCTGTAGCCGTGAAACACCCTTCCCTCTCCAGCCCTGTGTTTTCTAAGGTCCTGTAACTGCAGGTAGACTCCCGCACCCACAGAGAGGTCTGTGGTACCTCTCAGGAAGGTCCCCAGAGTGCGACAGCTTCTGGGACAGGCCCTACCCTTAGAAAACCAAAAGATCATTGACCAGCAGGCTACAGACTGAGAATCCTGTGCCCTGGAGGGAAAGCAGAAGGGTCATAGGAGCACTACAATGAGTAGAAGCAGCCCAGCATCAGCAAACAATGAGGGCTGGGCTGCGGGGACAGGACAGGGAGCCACAAGCCAAGCACGACAGCCAGGCCCTTAGGGCAGGGGCCTCACTAGCCAGCACCCATCCCATAGTACCTGAACTTGGAGAGCAGGGATGGCAGCCAGGCTCAGGCCAGAGTCCAGGTCATCAGGCGTAGGTCCAGCAGTCAAGCTGAGAAGCCAGTCCATGCATCAGGGTCCAGACCAACAGAGTCCCCAAAGAAGTACAGGCATAGCTGCAGTGCCACAAGAGCCAGGGACCCCCACAGCCTGGTTGGGGCAAGCACTGGGGGCAGAGGGTGTGGGTAGAGCTGCCAGGTGAGGCTGCTCAGGGCAATTAAGGCTGATTAGTGCACTCAGGGACCTGACACCCACACTCTCCTCCTCTCTCACTGGTGTGGCTGCTCTGACAAGTGATTGGATTGAGCCATGCACCAGGAGCATTTTGTGCTGAAGCCAAAATTAAAACCAGGCTTCCAGTACATCCTAAGGTTTTGGCACATTTCAAAAATGTGGCATTAACAGCATCAAGCTATTGCCAGACCAAAGAAATGACAATTCCTTGTTCATCTACCAGCTAAATCTGACAGGAATTACACAGAGCAAGCAAGCCCTGGAGCTTCCTCCCTCGAGCTGCAAGTAGTGGACACTCCTCAGGAGAGGCACTGCGGGGAAACTGTCCTTCTAATGGGCTCTAGCTTCGGCTGGTTACATCCAGCCCTTGCGTGATGTAAATGGAGTCTCACCATCCCTGAATAATAGTAAGAATTCAGGGTTTAGACAAAACATTTCAACAGTGAGGCGAAACCTAAATAATTAAAAAAAAATACTAATTGTGGGCATATGCCAAGCCTTGGGAAATACCCCCACCCCTCAGCAACAGATTTAGCATAATCTGAAATAGGTTAAAACTGGATTCAGGCTTACAAGGCTGGTGCTGTTTCCCTGCGCCCCCTTCCAGTGTAAGCAGTTGATCCCACAGTGTTTTCCTCAGAGATATCATCTCCTTCCCATCACTTCTGAATAAAACAGTTACAAACTCAGTTTGTACTGCTGTTGTAATAAGGCATCTATTCAGCACATCGAGAATGCAGAGGAGAGCAGCGCCGGGCTTGCAAAGCGCCCAAATAATTCAGAAACTGTTAAGCAACAGAGGGGTTGCTCCCAGCTTAGTGTGCGATGCTTGTAAGCGTAATAAGGCTGGTAACCACGAACAGGTACAAGACTAAAACAAGTAAAGCTTATACTAAAATCCATGCAGCGAACGCTTCCCACCTTGCCTTACAACAAAACCATAAGCATCCTGATGATTGCAATACACACCGAGTGCAACGGGCACCAGCTCTGGAGCTGTCAGGCAGCCTCACACCCTGCGTCCCTCTTTTTTGGTCGGATGAAGCCTATTCTCCGAGGTGAGGTGAGGCCGAAGGCAGAGCTTCAGAGCAGCAGAGGGGGGTGGTTCCTCTTGCTATTGATTTCATCTGAAACGGCACGTGTTATTTCGAAGCAAAGTGTGTCCCTTAGACAGCTTAAGCTGCTTTCCGCCACTGTAACACAGCAGAGATACGAGTCTATTTGTGACCTCTTAATTTTCAGGTTGATAGTAAGAACGGACTGGGGAACGGATCCCACTATTTTCAGCATTATTCTTTGGGGTGCTGAAATTTAAACAGGCTTCTGCTGACAGATTCTCCCCCAACTAATGAAATAACTTCTTTGCTAATGAAAGCCAGGCCTTGGGAAAGGAGATTTCAGTGATAGCAAGGGGCTGGGGGATGCCTGACGCGGCTCCAGCCCCGCCAGCGTACGTGAGTAAGCGCGGCTC
>NW_009635411.1:0-336 GCF_000690535.1 Cariama cristata | reverse complement strand
GGTGCCTAAAGGACGCTCTGGGTTTGGAACAGGAAGAGAAAAATCCAACCTGACCAGCCGAAGCAAATAAAATAACATAAAAGGGACGTTTCCTTCCTATCGCCCCTCGCGAAGCTCAGACCTTTTCTCTTTTAGGGGTCAGCTCCGACCTGAGGCAGACCAACGGACAAAATGGAGGGAGGGGAGAGGAAAGGCGAGCGCCGGCGGCCCGCGGTCGCCTCTTTCTGCCTCACTAGGCCCCCTCCGGGGCGGCTCTGCAGGTGAGGGGTAACGTTAATCGGGACAGCAGGACAGCGCTGAGGCAGCACGGCGCGACGTGCGTGTCCCTCCGCCGGG
>NW_009635410.1:27787-28151 GCF_000690535.1 Cariama cristata | reverse complement strand
TAGAGCAGTAGCAGTTTATTAAAAACATCTTGACAGCAGGGTTGGGGTTTTTTTTGTGTGTTTCTTTTTTTAGTTGACTCTGGAAGCGAGTGAATGGCAGTTTCGGGAGAGGAAACAAATTAAGAATACATGAATTAAATGAATGTGTCCATTTCAGAGCAGACTCAATCTAGCTGGGTTGTCTTTTAGCTATATGCAGATGTGTGTATATACATGTACAATTCTCTATTTATTTACATACGCAAGCCCTGGTGGCTGTCCAGTAGTTCTACCTGCTTTGACAAGTGCTATTTTTTTTCCCCGTCTATATTTTCAGTTCCTTGGCAGGTGTTGCCCAGAATTAACTGTGTTTTGGAAAAGTAGG
>NW_009635410.1:24100-27767 GCF_000690535.1 Cariama cristata | reverse complement strand
TGTATTTTTTCTCATATTTTTCCACTTTCCATGTACTTTATTTGGTTTTTTGACTCATCTAATGGGCTTCAAAACAGAGAGCAAGTAGGAGCACCAGCTTGAACCAGCCTTCTGGTAGATGTAGCAAGCCGGCTGCAAAAGCACCTTGGTCACAAGAAAGGTTATGGTGACAGGCCCTAAAAATGATTATTTGTGCTAAGGCTGCTTGTACCCTAACAGCTCTTGTCTTTGCTTTGGTGTGTTTAAGAAAGGAGAAGGGCTGTTGTACTCTCAATATGGCAACATGAAATTCCTGGTTCACAAATGGATTGTATTTAACCGAGTGAGGTTGTGGTGGTGTGTTTTATCTCCCTGGGGGGGAAAAAAAAAGAAAAAGGCAGGCAGGAGGCAGCTGAAATGGAGGGTAATCTTTGTTTTGCCGTAGTAACGTGAGAGACCCTTCAGTGACAAAGGCACCTGCCACAGGTCAGGGACTCAGGGTGGGATTTTTTGGCAGGTTTAGGTGTCTCCCCTGATGCCAAAGGGACTTGTGAAAGGGCAGCTGGGCTGAGGGACGGTGCTAAAGGGTAGAAGCAGCGGCTGCGGTGTGTAAACTGCACGTTTGTGTTGTGTGCAGGGGAGGGGGAAAAACAAAACAAAACCACAACAGGTTGGGAAGCCAGGAGGAAAAAAAAAAAGGCCATGATGGAGACAATGGGGAAAAGATGGAAACACTCGAAACTTTTTTTTTTTTTTTGGTATTAACTTGCTATAAGAAATCATTCAGTGCCCCAAAAGAGAATGATTTCATGAAGCAGTTGTAAAATTTGTGTGGCACCGAAGTTATCCAGTTAGTTACAACCGAAATCATTAAACTGAAAGCTCAAAAAAATAGCACAAACTGTTCCCTAGCAGTAGCGGGTTGGCGGGATGGCTTGTGCTTTGCTGACGTTTACCTATAGATCCCAACAAGCTCCTTGCACTCCTGCAGCCTGCGCCTGGCCGACGGCGGGCTGCAGCTCGCTGGGTAACGGAGGGGAGAGACTGCGTTACTTGGCCAGCCCCGCGGCTGGACACACACAGAAGCCGTCCTCATAAAAACTCTTAGGAATTTAAAAAAAAAAAAAAAGCACGAGGGTGACAGTGACAGTGTTACAAACGGAACAAAGCTGTTGCTGGATGTGATGTGGAAGAGTAAAACAATGCTGAAAGGCAAGAGCGTAGCCGAAGGGTTACAGCTAAAGGGAATACAGCTAAAATGTGGTGTTTCATGTTCTCCGGGTGGCAGGGAAGATGAGTTGTGGGAGCTTGGAAGACTGTGGTTAAAACTCTAAAAGCAATGAAGGTGAAGAGAGTGACAGTGAGGGAAGTGACAAGGGGTAAAAAACCAACGCACAACTGCCATGCAGTAATAAAGTCTAAGAGAAGAAAATAAAGTAACTCGAGGCACATATTAGTGGAAAAAAAGTTTATATACTTATTGTATAAAGACTACAGGTAAACAATTAAAAAACTCTTTTTCATATATAACCTTTTGGAGAGTGTAATTTTAAAATCAAGAACAACATTCACCTTTCAGCTTAACACAAACAAACAACCTCTGAGTGAGCAATACTATATAAATGATACTGTACAGACATCAACGCATGCTTACACTGAAATGCAAAGAAAACTGAACTTCTGTTGTAATCTTGCCCTAACTCTGGGCAAAGGTTAAGGCTCAGTTACAAACTCACAATCTTCACCCTCTCAACAAAACTACAACGGGAATTCTTACACTATTTGGACTAGCTACTTGTAAACAACAGAAGTGTAAAACGTATAGTACAACCCAACATTGTTTGCAGCATGAGTATATCAGTCATTGTTAATGTGATCCAAGTCCAATTTTGAAAATTAGTGCTACAGAACTGGTGGGACAAAAAGGCCCAGGCAGATATAAAATTCAGTATTATTTGAGTTCTTTTTAACGAATACAATGTATCTCAAAGACAGCCTGTTAAGTAAGAGCTGCTTACAATCCAATGCTTCATTTATGGCTTTTGAAAAGAAAATCTCTAACTAACTATCCTTTCAAGGAAGGCTGTGTTCTGGGAAGAGACTCCAGAAGTATGTCTTCTCAAGTTTCCCAGAGCACAGATGATTAAATTCTTTCTTCCAGCTGAAAGGATGTACCATGTCAGGAAATTCATTCAGTAGAAGTATATAAAGAGCAAGGGAAGTGCCTGTAGATGATGCATAAAAATGCTACGAGTATATAAAATCTCTGGCTGGTTGGCGTAATGCTTAAAACGCAGCACGCTCTGCTCTATACCCACTTTTAAATTAAAAGGTCGTGTAGTTGTCATGTAGAATGAAAACGTGAGTTAAAAGTTTTGCTCTCAACGAGTGATTGCACATTACCAGGAGGTACAGCAGTCATTTCAGAGTATATGCAAAAGGCATCGATTTCTGTTCAATGGGTGAGCAAAGTAGAAGGAAAACCACCCCGTAGTGGCGTTAAGACGAGTCCTAAATCCAGACAAGTAGTGTTTGTTTGCCTTGTTTGTGAACAAACCATGACATTCATCCAAAAGCAAGTGCAGTCCATTCTTTTAAAGTTCTTTGGAAAAAAAAAAATCCAAAATAGGCAATGTTCTGGTGTGGAACAAGTGCAAAAGAAAGTTTGCCAGCTGTGTGAAAGCAAGACACGCTCTGGCAGTTTCTGCTGTCTCCAGCAAATGAGTGTTTTGGGGACGTACCCACCCTGCTTTTTCGTGAATGAGAGAGAATGCCTCCCAGAGGCAGCAACAGCTGGCAGCCTTCTGCAAACCAGTGCTCCCATCAGTCAGCTGGAGGCTGGCTGGGATCTCCTCCTTGGTTCAGGCAGAATTGTATTGAGATTTTTCTTCTCCAGTTTTATACAAATAAATTTAGACGTTCTACTTCTCTGTAATACTGGCACAAAGGAAAATCTTTTCTCAGAAAAAGAGTTGGGTTGCGTGGTAATCTCAAGACAAGTGTTGCAGTCTTGTTTTTCCCCTCTAATTGGGGCTCTCACCTTCCCAGGCTAATGTGCAAAATAAAAAAAAAATACAAAAAACACCACTAGAAAAAAACAAACAAAAAAATCAGGTCCATAATGTCCTGTAAATCCATATCCGGCTGCAAGGGAGAAGAATGGCACCTCTGGCTGTAGGTCTATCAAATGCTGGCTTTTCATTTCAACCTCAAACACTTTCAAAGCTCACTGCCGATGTATTCCTCTGCAATACTAGATGGCAACAAGCCCAGCTCCCAGCCAGTTCTCCGTGGAGCCATGCCTCCCTCACAGTGCAATTTTGCTGTGCCAGTTGCTCCAACAGCCCCGTTTGGCAGTTCTGGGGAGTGTCAGACTGCAATGGCTCCTCCTTTTCACCTGCCCGTTGACCGAAGCTTTTTTCCGCAGGATGAAATCGAAGTTCACGTGGCTGTTCATGCCGTAGAACACGTTGGCGTTATCTGGCATCACCAGCTCTGCAAAAGAGGGATCAGAGCAAGCGTTACTTTGCGGTATTGCACATCGCAGAAGGAAAGCCAGGAGAGGAGGAGGGAGCGGGTGAACGGATGGAGCGTACATGCCCGGGCAGTGCTGGGCCCCTTTCCTCGTTCTGCTCTGCCTCTTCAGCCAAAGCTGCATTGGGTGGCACCCACGGCAGCTGCCCCACGA
>NW_009635410.1:5766-24054 GCF_000690535.1 Cariama cristata | reverse complement strand
GCAGCCACTCTCCAAAGGCAGCTGTGCCAAAAGCTCTGGTCGCAGGGCCCAGTGATGGCACGGTGGTAGGATCCAGACCTGCCCTGATCCCTGGGGAGGTCGTACCCTGACACCAGACTCCACCGCCACGGCAGAGAGCGCAGCTGCTCTTGGGCAATAGCTCTGCAGCCACAGCACACATACGGAGGTAGACCTGGCAACCCAGGAGCGAGCTCTGCCTGCAATAACCCGACGTGCTGACAGGCCGTGATCAATCATCCCTGCGCAGCCCTTATCGAGGGGGGTTATTTTTGCTGGCAGCTGTGACAACATTTCTAACATTTCTAATGTGAGGCATTTCTAACATCGCGTCACAATTTTTTTTACTCTTTTCTTTCAAAATCCAGCAGAACTTTCCGAGCAGCAGCAGAGTTCTGCTTCCCTACCTTTGTTCTCAGAGATGATCTGTACAAGCTCATAATCCTCAACTGCGTCAGATTCCAGGTTGTGCTTCAACAGAGCTCTCTGGATGACAGCAGAAGTTCTGTCTTGGTTAGTTATCTGGAAAGATAAAGTTGCAGTGAGAGATTCTGCTTATTCACTCTCTATAATGATTTAATAATTAGCAAAGGCCTGCCTTTCTGCAGACCACTTGGCCATGGAAAAGATTTCACAGCACTGAAAAAATATGATGGGTCGGTAACGACGTAGTAGGTCCTGCTAGGTACTAAAACGTGGTATTTGTGACATGTGGTGGTGGTGGTGGGTTTTTAGTTCAAGATGACAGACACCGTACTCGAAGAGACAGCAGTAAATCACAGTGTCTGCTCTCCTGAGCAAACACTTAGAGAGAGATGAGGCATTGTTCTCCCTAGCTGTAAAAGTCCACGTAAATAGCTGCCCCATCTGTTGTTTGCAGACATCAATTAATCTGCAGTCTCCTGTGCTAAATACTTTCTTTGACATCCCGCAAAGATTTTTGGCCTTGTAACTGGGTTTACTGTCTGCTGTGGAAGTGCTGCGCATCCGGAGCAGACACAGGGCTCCCTCCAGAGCCTTACGCAGTCAAAAGGCAGGTTTGTCTCACCAGTAGCCGAATTTGTCAGGCCCTTAGGGAACGGCCCTTTACGATTTGGGGAGGTCAGACCGTTAAAATCAGAAGGTGGCTAAACGTGCTAAGAACTACCCCCCCCCTTGTGTGTTTGTTCCCCCCCCAGGTCCCAAGAGACCCCAAGTGTTTGCTCAGCAGCTGAGTCTGTGTCAGGTATCTGCAGTCACATCGTCCACTGCCAGAATCCCTCCGTGGAACCAGCGTCGAGGGAAACACCTGAACGCTGGTTGCTGCTGGTCTGGCATCCTTCTCCGCAGAGAGAAGCTGCGTAATTAAAGGGCTTGGCAGCTTCCTCGCGTACAGCTCCCTGTTCCCAGAAACAGCTCCTGGGCAAAGTTGCTCCAGGCACAACTTCGCGCATGGCATCTTGTGTCAAAACTCGCACACAACTTCTGAGCTAGAGAAAAAGCAGCTAGCGCTAGCACAAGGGCAGGAGCTTGCATTTGATCAGAAGACTTCACTTTTTGATAAACTTCTTGATAAAATATGAGTTTTAATTTCAAGACCAGAAACTTCCAGCAAGATGCTATTTTCAAACCGCTCATTCATACCATGCTCTACCTATTCTGAATTGTAACATTTGTTGTTTCCCCTTCCAAGCCAGGTTTCATTAGCCGGATGAGTGAATAGGTGTTTTCAAAACTAAAAGTGCCATTTGTTGAAGTCACCCTGGATGAAAACATCACCAACAATAACAGCATTTCGCTGTTCCGCACCACTCACCACAATGCTCTTGTACATATTGCTGTTGTCGTCTTCTAGGCTCGTTCGGATGATGCACATATCTTCGTTCTGCTGATTGTAAATAGGAGGCAGTACTTTTGAGGTAGTGGGTGTCACAGAGACAGCACACTTCTTGTTGTTGTTGGAGGCCAGCACAGGAGGGGGTGGGTTGGAAAATGACACTCCCGAGGAAGATATGTTCGTGACTTGGGTGGAGGAGGAGGATTCAGAGAGCTGCACAACAGAAAGAAAGCAAACCACTGTCATAAACTGGACATTTTGTATGTTGGCCTCTGTCATTCTGGAGGAAGAACTCGAGAAGACAGAAGGCATGTACAAAATCTGCACTCTGTCCAGCAGTGGCGTTCCTTGCCTCCAAGAAAAAGTGAATTTCACTTGATTAATTCCACCATTTTAACGACCCCGAGCGCCGCTTGCTCCTGCCTCTCAGTTCGAGGAGGCCGGGAGATGGCAGCAAATGCAAGGAACAGGATCAGGTTGTGGGCAACCAGCCAGGGGCTGGGACAGGCTGGGAAAGAGCAGAGGGCATGGCAGGCATCCCTGCTCCTGCCTGGGGTCCGAGCCTTTACACGAGAGCCCGCACACACACCTCCCTATCTGCCGCTTCTCCTTGAATAGTCTTTCCTCGTTGGCAACTGCCCCCTTCCTTCCCCTGCTGCTCAGGGGTTTTGCTTTCCTCGTCATCTGCCTTGCTCAAAAACTGCTGAGAGGATCTTCTCTCCCCAACTTGCTTATCAAAACCACCGTAACAACTGCTCCAGCGAAACAGTTTAAACAATTTACGGATGCCAGCATCTGAGACCTCGTGCTTCATTTGGCCTAAGAACATTTAGCACAATTTAATTTAAAGTATCCTTAAGCTACACCCCAGCATGACACTCTTCAGAAAAATATCCCTGAAAAGGGCTTCAGCAAAACAGTTAACGCAATTTAGTTCAAAAGGGAAGGGTCTGTAGGAAAGATATTCCTGTGGATCCCCCTGCCAGATCCTTTCTGCTGGTTTCCTGCCTGCGTAGTTTGTCTCTGGCTGGTACCAGCGCACGCCCGGCCCATCTGCTCTGGGCACAAACGGTCACGGCGTCAGCCTTACGCTCGTTTTGCCGTGGGCTGTCCCAGCTGCTGGTGTGCGGGGCGTAGGGCTTTGCCTTCTCGGCGAAACGAGGGATTCCTGGCACGCTGTTTCAGTGCCTTTTTGTGTAAGGCACCAGCTATGCGTGCCAAGAGCGAGCTAGCGTGCAGGAGGAGGTGCGGCAGCTCTGCGCTTCTCCCCCTTGGAATTAAACCAAGCGAAGGCAAGGTCCTCTTGCCTGCATCACTGCTGATGTCATGCCGCCACGTGCCATGAGCAAGCGTGATGCTCAGGCTCCTCACTCCACTTCATATAAGCTGGAAGGTAGAAATGCTGCTAGCCTGCCCCGTCCCTCAAAAAGCACAATGAGGGACTGAAAAAAAAATAAAAATTAACCTCGTGCTTCTCCAGGGCCTCACCTAAACTGAAAACACTGCCAGGCATTACCAGAAAAATCTTGTTTCAGGGAAGGAGAACTTCACTCTGCCTTGTATCTTGGCAACACTGAAGGGATTGTGCAAAAATCCTGACTGGATTGCTTCCATTTTTACACATTTATTTCTAGAGTCTCTCCGTTTCACTACAAGCAACGCTCTAGTCAAGACCAAGAGGCTTGGGCAAGCGCCTAGGGCCTGTCTGCAGTGTCGGCAGTCCCTCACAGGCTATTCGTGCTGGCAACAAGGCCCGGATCGTACCTTTTTCTGAGATCCATAGAGAGGGCCTATGGAAGTCATGTAGATGTCTTCCAATTCACAGTGATTCAACTCGCATGACGAAACGCTGGCTGAGTCCGTGCTTTCACCAGAGCTCCCACCTGCAGTAGGTTTGGGTTGCTTTTTGATGGGTGTGCTATGGGCGAGCACCTCGGAGCCTAGAAACAGTCTAGTACAGAAAAGAAAACATAAAAGCCAGTTAAGTGAAAGCAGAACAAAGCTGGGCTGAGCAAAGCTGTCACTTGGTTCAAAAAATCTTACGTATTGTTTTGTTTTCCTATCTTGAGTGGCCTATTGTTTTCATTTCCTCTACGTTGTTCGTACGGTTTGTCAAGAGCGTTTGTTACGCACCAACACAATACCTTCTCGAACAAGCGTACCCACCAGCTGCAAGGCCAAAATCAGAGCTAATGCCCAAGTATCACACACCAGACTCCTCTTTGGGCTGTTACATTTTCAGACTTGCTTGCTGGGAAACGACTGATCATAAACCTGATGTGTTTACAAACCAAGGGGCGAGGGGCAAGGTAGAGGCATGGCAGCTGGCTCCACTTTACGCGCCCCTGCTCGCTGCTGTCGCACCCTGGACGCTCCGACATGAGGCAGCTCAAGACCTACTCGGTCGCCGTGAGCAAGTGAAACGGTTTGTGAAAGGTAATGCATGGCTGTACACCGGGCAAAGGTCTTCAAAAGGCAAATTTGTCCCCGCTGCAAATTCTTTCACTCAGTAAAGGTGCCACAAATACCAGTTTCTCTCTAAGAGTTTGGATGGAGACGTGCCCAATGAGGAGGTCACGAGAAAGTGTAAATTATAGGCTCTCCCTCTCCAAGACTCATTTCTAAATGCAGGTCAAGTAAATTTAAAGGAGTGTCAAAGGAAACAAACTTTATACAAAGTGGAGAAGCAGGGTGGGTTGCATGCTACGTCAGCGTGCAGTTAATGATTTAAAACAATTTAGAGAGGTGTCACTCACTGTTGCCAGGAGACATTGTGCCAGTCTTTTCTACAGTATTAATTTACAAAATACATTCAGAGTGCAGATGAAACAATTCCTCTGCACAGTGCAAACAAGCGCCATACAGTAAATGACAATACTACAGCACTGAAACACAGTCAGAAATGAGAGAATAAAACCTGGGCTCCACAGCAACAATTCTTAACGCACAGCTTAGGCACGCACCAAGGGAGATGCAAATGAGAGGCCACCGGGTGTGTTCGGGCACTGTCACCTTCAAAGCTCACGTTCTCTTAACATATCACCACCGACTTGGATGGACTAACTGAGACACTTCCCAAACAGCTGCCTGGATTTTTTTTTGCATATCAGAACTCAAAACTCTAGAATTGAAAACATCTATTCTTCTTTCAGACCCTAACCTGTAGTAGCACTGACGTGAAGTGAACGGCTACGGGCTGTTCTGAGGAAACTGGGTACAAGAACCAAGCAGGAAAGGACAGTTAAGAGCTGATAGTGCTGTTAAATTAATCATTTCCCCCCTCATCTTGCTCATGCCACTGGTATGTGGGAGTCCCTTCATATCTCCTCTCGCATCAGGTTCAAATTTCTCACCTTTAAGATATTTTTTACTTTGGCCGTTGATCCCTGCTTTCATTCCCTGCAGCTTTCCCCGAGTTCCTGCTAGTCTATTGTTTCCCGTGCCTGCTTAGCTGCAGGCCCTCGTTCTCCACCCACCTCCTGTTTGAATCTGTGCTATTAGACTAAATTGGACCATGTCCCCATGATTTTTTTTTCCTTCTCTAACTTGAAGGCAGTTAGGCAGATTGTTTCTATTATCAAATGCCTTTTTGCTAACCTTAATCTTTGTTATTAAAATCCTGCAAGGAATTTTTGCGTGTGTATAGCAAATTAGACTAATAATAGGCCAGACTTTATCCTGGTTTACTCTATTTTGCTCCTGCATTCAGGGAAGTTATTACACAATAGATATTGAATTTATAATCCAGCACTAAAGTTGTTCCTTTTTCTGACACCTTAGGAAGGCTTGATTGTTTCTAATCTTTCTCATCATTAATAATCCTCGTGACTACTTATAACAATAGAAAGGGAGAGCTTCAGACAGAAGTACACATTTCTAGCTGATGCTGTCTCCTTAAAGTAATGCAGTGGTCTGGATCCCCAGCCAGGTTTTTCAGCTGGCGAAATGAGTACCGCTGGTTTGATTTACTCCAGTTCATATTAACACACCAAACGCCCCTTGCCCCATTGTACTCACAGGCTGAATCTCTTCACCATGCTTTTCCGAGATTTCGGCGATGTGGTGTTAATGTCAGCAGCTGCTTCAACCTCACATGAAAGGCTGAAACTGCAGAAGAGAGGCCACGGGGTTAATTTTTACAGCTGATACTATTAGTTATATATCTCAAAGAAGCAATGTTTGAGAAATTCAAGAAACCTTCAGTTATTTGCACTTCACAGAAGGGTGCAAACCCACAAAGAGGAACATAGCTCTGTCCACATTTTACCATGGTGAAGGGGATATTTCACTTCTTTATAATAGCTTTAAAAACTAGTGCTTTTGTGCATGACATTCATCATTTTATTTAAAAAAAAAAAAAAAATCCAGAAAATACTTAACACATGAACCTTGCATAAACTGACTTTTTTACTACTACTCATTACAATGCAGCATGTATCTGTGCTTACACTCTTCAACAGTGCAGCAGAGTAGTATTCAAATATTTAGTGGAGATATTAAAATCCTTTAAATAAATTGCCTTGGGTTGGTCTAGCAGCATGTGCAGTAGCACCGAACTCAGCAGGGCTGCAAAACCCACCCCAAATGGCCAGGAGATGTTTATCTGGTGAGCGCTGGGCAAGCTCAGCGATGCTGTGGCTACTTGCTGCCCGCATCCACCAGCTGAACGCTCAGCGACTGCATCAGCCCGTCCCTTAGGACTGACTTCTGAGCCTGTGCCTGGGCATGCAGACAGCCCAGACACAACAGACTCTCATATTTCCAAGTCAGAAGCCTGATTTCCAATCAGTTTTGAGATTTCCAGCCTCGAAACTAAACCCTGCTACGTGTTCAACAGCTTTTCAGCAGCTGTTTAGCAGAAGGCAGGGGTATTTCTGCTCTCCTCGAGCAGCAGTCTGTGCAGGTTCCTGGAAGAGGATAGCTGAAGGCTGACATAACCTACCTGCAAGGTGGGTGTAGGGTAAGGAAAGCCTGCTTCACCAGCTGGACTGAGAACTTACCACTCCTGCTCAGTTAAATGCTGCTGTCCCTTGAACCAGTCGATGAATGTTTGGTCTGGTGTCATGCAATAGCTGTTGCACGCAGATTGCAAGAGCTTGATTTGGGCAATTACTTCAAATTCCTAAGAAAATAAATAATGAAATAGGAATTCTAATTAGAAAAAAAGATAAAGCCAAACTCATTCATATACTAAATACATGCAAAAACAGACTCAGGACAAACTTGGTTTGACCTGAAGCTCAGTTTCAGTTGAGTGACTATAAGAACCAGTTTTTCAACCAATAAAATGGTTTTTGTTTTGGTTTGTTTTCCTCAGCATCCATAAGGTACATTGAAATGTGAACATTTTATCAGACATGCACAAATTAGAAGACAAACACAAGGTATCATACTACATCACAGAGCTTTTCCTAAGTACTAACTGAAGCGTAATGCTGGTGGCAAAGCCAGATTTGCACGTCGTGCACTCGCACCAGAGGAACATAAAATGCCACCCTTCATACGTGTGACTAGAACATGCTGCTCTTCCGTAACTCCACTTGCATATATGCTTTGCCAGAATAATTCTTGACACCCCCTTGTGTTACAGCAGGTTATAGAATCGGGATGCAGGAATGGAGCCGAGTACTCGGCATGGCTCAGAGGGCAGCTTTGCCACTGGTTTGTACGAAGCTGGGCGGCTGCCCACGGAGAAGCTCGTGTATCGCATTATTAGTATCCTGAGCCATGCAGTCGTACATAGAAAGCAAGTCCAAGCAGTGGTTTGTAGAGCTGGGAACAGTTAAGGAAAGGAAATGGCTCCATCACAGCCAAATGCATGGAGATTTGGCACGACTTCATTCAGACAGACGTAACCCTAGTACCTTTACTCCTACATAGCATTACTTATCTCTGACCAACAAGGATCAGGCCGAAAGGAAAGAACAATAGCATTTATTTTTCAGTCCCATGTACCTAGTTTGCTCTCTGCAGCCTTTGGCCTACAAATAGTTTACTGCAGCAGAAGGAAGACATTTACAAACTCTTATTTTCTGGAAAGCAAAAGTCTCATGCCACCAGGTCTGATGCAACACATAGAACATACACACGTAAGGTATTCCCACGAACATCAAATGGAGGGAGTGTGCATGCCCCAGATGACAATCCCATGGAAGCAAGCGGCCCGCAGCTCCTCTTCCCCTATTGCACACATCTGAAAAGCAGGTTCTCTTCCCGCGCCACCCCTCACAGTTCAGCAGAGGCTCACAGCGTTTCAGGGATCTATTCTTTCCTCACCAACTTGCATTAAAATTAGTGGCTGTTGTACACGCCTGAGCTAAGACAAATGGCCTTGCCAAGAGAACAGTCTAGAAGAGGGCGTCAGTAAACTAAAAGTCACAGAACATTCAACTTACCTTTCGCCTCTTCTCAAAATTGATCAGGCCACCCTGTTGGAAGGAAAGAGAAGGCATCAGAGGAGAAAAGCACATGCTCAGTTGAATTTAATCACAAACAGGATGAAGTAGCAAGGCTAATGTAAGGCGCAGACCTGCCCTGAGCGAGGACCTTTTAAAAATACATTTCCAGATCTGGTATAAACCACAGCACTCATATATCCAAGTCTCCAAAGGGTATCTGTCCTCATGGCCTAGGCGGCAATCTGCCCAAGAAGAAAAGCCCAATACAAGAATGCTCATAAAAGCTGTGTCGAGATCAGGTCTGAAGAATGCTAGCAGGATTTTGCATGCAAGAAAAACTTGGATTTTGCCTCTGCTCTGAGTTTAGCGGTGTTCCCAGTGAGTTTCAGAGACACCAACTGAACACAAAGCATGGACCGAAGGGAAACTGCCAAAAAGAAAATGGATATGTAGCAACCTTACACAGGCCTGCTTTACTGCAGTTTTGCAAAACCATCACCCACCAAACAAAGCAGCAACCATTACCAGCCCAGGGAGAAGCGTATTTGCCCATTCTTATCATAAATATCAATACCAGCACAAGGAAGGCTGAGCGTGTGCAGCATGGCTCCTCGAGTGTCTCCATTAACGGGGCCAACTGTCAAAGGTGTTCGGAAAACCTTTACAGCAAACACCTTTGAAAACTGGCCCCATCCTCAGTCTCAGTTAAATGACCAGACTCTCTTGCAATTCTTTTCCCTTCCTGTGCTAGATTGGTTCCCCTTGCTTCTTCAGCTAAAGAGAAATTAAAACCCCAAGTCTAATTACTTTAGGGCTCAGATGTATCAGAGTCAATACCGAAGCAAGCATTTCAGCGATCGGTCTGAAGAGCTGAATTCGTGATTCTGTGTATTTTACAAATTATTCACAGAAATCTTTACACCTGAAATGTTCTTTTCAGAAAAATAAAACAGAATAATGCAAAGCTTACTGCCTTCACATTTTCTAACCTAGGGAAACAAGACAAAACACAATACTAAGCTTGTCCCTTGACACAACTACATTCAACTTCACACAAGATCGTTGTTGCTAATAAAACTGCATATTGCTTCCTTTTTTTTGGAAAACGGATTCCTCCATTTTTAAGAGCTGCACAAGAACCTAGTAGAAGATACAGGAACAGACACATTCAGTGCCGGGAAAGCAGGGAAGATATTTAGGGTTCAAAAAATTGCCCCATATTACCTCGACATAGTCCTGAAGGGCTGTGTCAAGCATGATGAGATCGGTGAGGAAGGTACCAAGATAAGGTACCGTGCCTTGCATTAGTCCCTGCAAATGATCAGAGCAACGTTGGATTAATTGACTGGGAAATGGTAATAATTAGAATGCTAGAATACTCCCATATAAGAAAATGAAATAATAGTCTGCTTAACCAAACAGTGGTCTTATAAATTACGTTTTCTTTCATTACATCATTCTCAGTATCTAATCTAGAATTTAAATAAAATTCTAACGAGAGCGGGATGCTCTCACAGATCTTGCCGAGCGGTTTTATATTACAACATTGCCGCCATACACTGATTTCTAACAGTGGGTCACCAGGAAATTCTGCTCGTGGAAGAAGCATTGAGCACCAGGGCCAGGGTCCCTCAGTTACCTGGAGTGGGCCTGGCTAGTCTATGTAAGCAGTTTCTCTCTCTGCTTCATTCCACTGGATTTTTACTTAATGGTGATGTTATACCATGTGAGAGTCAAGTCTAAATCACGTCACAAGTTTTTTTCCTCCAAGAAGTGACCATCTTCCCCAGCCGTTTGCTACATTTTAATAGTAATTATTCACATTTTAAACTTTCTAGACTGTTAGCAGTTGTAGAGTTCAGGCTGTTTCTACACTCGTGAAGGAAATGCTTGTTTCTACCATCCAAACGGATCTGTATTTTTTCCCGTCAAACAGACAGACAAACAAAAAATCATATTCAGTACTTTTGCCTCCCTATCCCAGATTTATCTCCCCCTGTCCTTTTAAATCTCTGCCAACTCTGAGACAAAAGCCATTTTCACCAGCAGACTGGAAACTGGACACGTTTTACAAAGCAATCTCTATAGGTCTGTGCAATTTTCAAGCTGGTATGTCAGAAGCTTCATGAGCTTGTTTGAAAGTAAATGAGATTTCTGCTCTGGCCAGAGCTAATTTTCTTTATCACAAGAATTCCAATATTTACAGTATGTATTTTACTACACGAAAATTGCGTGGCCTTCCCCGTATTTCTCTCTAAAGGTTAAGAAGAATAGTTAATGGAATTCTTTCTCGTAGGACAGAATGAAGACAGTTGAAAATGATGAACACATGTTTATATTCATCAATCATTTATTACCCTTTTATATGACAGGTTTAGTAAATTTCTGGAAGACCCGAAACTAAGGCCAAACCCTTGGCTCAGCGTCCATCCCGAACAACGGGTTGGGATGCGAAGCAAATGCAAGTGGGAACGGGATCAGCAAGCCTACACACCCAGTTATCCCCTTGCAGGGGCCAGGGGAAGATTGGGGCCAGGGAACATAACGTCCACCGAATCCTGAAATCTTTGAGCGTTCCCAGCATCCGATCGCTGAACGCACTGCCTATGCTGATGCTTTGCATATCCATTTCCTCCAGCATTTCAGTACCAGGGCAGGTGTTACTGCAGTAAAAGGACAGCTGTGTTGCACTAAGAACCAGACCTCTTACAGCTTGAGCTGAGTGTGGCACGAATCCCACTTTGTAATTGTTCATATACACAGATGTACACATGTGTGGGATCGTCTACATATATATGCACATTATATATACACAGGCACAGTATTACCTGCTTAGTATGATCCACAGCATAAGGGAAATACAGCTTTGGGCATGTATTTACAGGGACAAACATTCTGACTGCATATTTAGTCTAAACCTTTTGGTTCACTTGCTTTGTAGCAGCTAATCAATAGCACCAATGTGACGGTTTTTCTTGACAGATGTGATTGTTTTTCTTGACAGAGGCCACGTTCAAGAGCATTACCTACTGCACACTCGCTTTGTTAAATCCCTTTCTAGATTTTGCTTCTTATATAATTCATCAATTAGGGTTAATCATGTTACCAGTTCAAAAAGGGGAGGAAAAGGACCCCAAACACACCATATCTTTTTGAAGTTGCAGTCGCCTCTGTGTCCTTTTCTGATTTTCTTTCACGCTGCTGTCCAAATTCGCAAATTTGGATGTTCCTTCCTGTGAGTTGAAAGGGAATTAAAGGCAATTAATGGAGGAGCTAAGTGGTAAGCCAGCAACTACATTTGTGTAAAATAATTGCAAATACATTTAACCAGGCAAGCTAGGCCAGCAAAAATATTTGCTGTGCAGGTACATGTACGTATACACACACGTGCTAATTTTCTGGGACTCGTAGGCTGCTTGGGAATTTTGGACAAAATCCCACGGTTTTTCTGCAAAAATGGCTGTACTCTGGCCAAAGCTAAGTACTGTTGAAAATCTGCTGAGAGTTTAAATCGGAGAAGCTTAGATATACCTCAGGTGTCCAGCTGCTTCTCTGGAAGCATCTGTAACTCTATCCTGACATTCTTGACCTCAGGATTTCTGTTTAATTTCCTAATCAGGACTGCTACAAGTAAACACCTCTATCTTATGGAATGCTTTGTTGTTTTTCTTATGCCACAACACAGAGATCCAGCAACTACCCTCTGTGGCTTATTGACTAATCCAAAACCACGCAGGAACTGAAAGTAACAGGTCTTCATCTCCACAATTCAAACTTTCCTGTGAATGGATGAGCTATTTCACAATAGATCTGTAGCCTTTATTTCCCTGGATCCATATGGGGTGCTGGGAGTTACTGTCTGTTGTTTTTTTTCCAGTGGTCAGATAGATGAGGCACGAATCATTAACAGTGTCTTTTTAAGACGTGCAAAACAACAGCCTGCACTGGTAAAGATCCTCTCATTGTAACTTTTACTTCTCTCAATCACAGTTAGTGAACAGATCACTCAAAACGTATTTCCTTCCTCGGCTGAAAACCAGGAGCAAATGAAAAAGTGTTGTCTCAATGTCTTCAAGATACTGAAAGGTAAACTCGAGATTCTCTGACAGCAGCTGGAGGGCAGGCGCAGAAGCTAAAACTGCAGCTGGCAGCAGAGCCGTTGTTTGGCGAGGAGAGAACACCGTGCTCCCTCCCCGTGCCGGCCAACCTGTTTCATGTGGCATTTTGGCTGCTCTATGCTTCAGTTTGCAGGATGGATAGGCAAGGTCAAACACGGCTTCCCTAGAGAGACTATTTATAGTGAAAGAAAACAAAGACTTTAAGGATTCAGTGGACGTTAATCCTCCAGTCGTTACAAAGCGGTCCAAGATGAGAAGTAGGAGAGAGGTCCTAGCTATTCTGTGGAATTTTTCTCCTCTCACTGCTTTCAAAATGTTTTGCAAACCTACTTAGAGCAGCTGGAGAGAGTGATTTGCTGAGAGCCAGAAGGTCTGGGCTCAGACTGAGTTGTTGTTGTTTTGTCTTTTTAATATTTAGTTAAATAAGCTGTTCTGAACACACATTTTTCCCTCTATGCTTATTATTGTCTCTCCTGCTTTAAAATTGAGCTACAGATGTCAATAAATGGATGATAAACAACACAGACTGACAGGTCTGAATGTGTTCACCCATCATTCCTGAGCAAAACACAGTGTTTCAGATACCAAGGCACGGGGGTAAGGTACAAATGCCAGATTGACTGGCTAGAACTGCCAAAAAGTAAACCGGTTAACCAGTTTATAGAAACTTTTTTACGTAAACAGAAAAAACTGCCACAAACATTCCTTAGTTTCTACAGAATACCACCTTTCCCTGCTATTCTTCCTCACTCCTTTCAAGTTCCTGAGCTTGCTGGGGTTGGCCCCGGAGAGCGCACAAGTCAAACTGTTTCAGACAGAGCCTGCTTTGTTGTCCATCTGGCCACACACAGAGCAGGAAGCCTGTTCCTTCGAAATTCCCAGCCCTGCTTTCTAGTTCCAAGAAAGGTACGGGATGGTCGGATAAACATCTTGGTTTAATTCCTCAGCTGAAGCTGAGCGGCATTGTTCCAGCGAACCTAAAAGCTCTACAGCGGTGCAGTCCAGTTGAGAACCTGGTTTGGAGTTGCTCTGCACTCATCAATGCAAACCCGAGCCTTTCCAGGTCTGCTCAGAGGGTGCACAAGCTAGTGGTTCATCTCTCGATAGAGAGCAGCGTAAAGGCAACGTGCTAATTTGTAACTGATCTCAGTAAAATTACACCGCACAGCCCCTCTTCGCTCTGGTTGTGGCTCCAGTGCTATCACAGGTACGGAACGGTGCACACAGCTGTTCTTGAGCTAGATATCACCTTGGGCGTTATCACAGTAGCGTGACATTCAACTCAAGGGGCTCCACGAGGTCCTGAATCGCTGCCTCGTGAACAAATCCACGCAGAATCTGAGCTGCTGCAGCCTGCTGTATGTGGGTATCTGATTTCAGCAGGCTAATGCTAGCGTAGGTTCTTTCAGGAACAACCAAATCACCTCTCATCCCAGCACAAAAGCACAGGTCTTAGAGACCTCTCTCCCCTGAAGCACTGCTCTTCAGGGAGAGATGAGCTTTGGCAGCTGGTTAGAAAAAGGGCTAACCTCAGCTTTGATTGAGATCACAAGCTGTGTAACTCAAGCCAATTCTCACCTTCATTAGCAGCTCTCTAGTTGTCAGATAGTTGTTGTGTTCCGAGAAGATATCAGACAGCTCTTCGAACACCAGAATTATGTCTCTGTACAGGAAAAGATTAAATCATTTAGGTTATCAGTAAGCACTCTAAATCAGCTCAGATTACTGTTTTTTCTCATGAATCATTAGCAGTTGGGCATATAAAAGATAACACCACCAAAATGCATCCAAAGAGATGCTGCACATCTACTAGGAACCTTCCTGGGATTTTCTGATGCCCCCAATGAAGTCAGGCCTTATTTGACAGCACCACAAAGAAATGCCATAGGTATGCAGACCCTGAGCAGGGTTTTTCAATCACATTGCAGGGTATCAGATTGTTGTGAGTAAATTGATACAAAGGAACAGAAAAATAGCTGAGAGAAGCGTCCCAAGTAGTTCATTTTTGCCCTGTTCCATGCACTCTGGAAAGCTAGAAGCATTTAAGTGCACGAGTCCCTTTCTATTACCCAACACTATAAACACAAGATGGCAATATTTTGGTCAAGAACAGGAACCGGAGGCAGCGGAAAGGAAGACCCACCTCTGTCTAGGGGAAATGCAGAAGTATACTGCGTGGCAGAGTGACATTTTAATTTGTTTGTCAAAGGTAAAGGCAAGAAATCTGTTCTTCCCAAACTCAACTAGCAGAACACCATCTTTCCTACACGGAGATTTCTGGTGTCTGTTTGGCATGAAGTTGCACAAAAAGGTATTCCCCTGTAAGAAATATTGTTTTCAATACAGATTTGGATTTTGCAGTTTGGGGATATATTTTAAGGGAATGTCAGGACCAGGAGTGGCTTAGTGAGGGTTTGTAGCAACCTGGACCTCCTCCAACTTCATGGGAGAGAAGACAACAGGTAAGTGTCATCGTGCCCTTTTGCTGACCTTCCAAGCACGGTGTGCATGAGCTAGTGGAGTACCTAGTCTCATAGTTTTTCAAAATAGGTTGCAGAAGATCCAATATGCTATAAAGGACAGAAGAGACCCAGCATCTCTGAGGGTAGGTTGTCCCCTCAATAGGAAAGAGGAGCTCACAGCAGTCAGACTCAAAAAAGGGGTCTGACCCTCAGAGGAACGAGAGGTTCTTTTAAGAGAAGAGATGTCCGTGAAGGAGCAGAATAGGAAGACCGAGAAGAAGAAGATGAAAAGAAAACGCACTGAACTTTTTGCCTTTGTTTGGGGTTAGCCATAGGAGCGGAGGGGGAGGCTTACTTTGTAACACACGCCCAGGTCTTCTTTAGCCGATAGATAGAGTTGGACTGCAGTGCTGAAATGATGGCCCTCAAGGAGGAAAAATTCTTCAGGATCCTACATTCCTGTGAAAGGAGCGGTTAGAAATACAGGAGCATTAAATGTCAGCATTACGAATACATTAGCTCTCTTCTGTTTAACCGGTGTCATGCTTGCTACACATTCTCACTGCTAAGCAGGCAGCTGTACAAATATTGAGCATCAAAAATATCACTCCCTGATCCAGCCACCAAACTCTTTATGGGCTTTGGCACTTGTATCTTGTTTTCCTCACTCTCATGTATTTGTGGTGATGTTGCAGTGTTACAGCTTCCAGTTCTCCCAGTAAAAATAAAAGTGGAACCGAGTCCATGGAGCCAGGGTAAAGGGCACAAACCTTATGCTTCTTCAAAAGCTCTTTACAGTTACCAATCCCTTTTACCCTTTAGGGAGAAAACCCAGGCTTTGCCTCTTTGAATGTGGTATTTAAAATGTAAACCCTCAATCATCTAAGTGTCAAAAACAAAGACGTGCAAAGGAATAACCTGTTATTCAAGTATGTGCACACTGTTAACGAGACAAACCTTCCCAGCTTTTCCAGAGTTGGGATCAAATCCTAACAGAGAGACTGGTTCATAGACATTTCTTATGCAGCTTCTCTGTGGCAAAAGCTTTGATGGAAAAGGATACTGAAAAAATTAATTCTCCAAAAGATAGCAGAGATTCCTGGTAAAGCAGATGGGGGCAAGGAGAAGGGGGTAAAGTCCGGCCTGTGACTCTTTGAGGAACTCCTGTAAATCTGTTGGTGGGTCATGAACTAGAGCACAGGCATCGCAGAATTAAGAAACTCTTGCAAATACAAGCTCTCACAAACAGGTGTCTGCACATGCAAATTAAGCAAAAAACACACATGCCGGTTTGACTGTTGCATGTAGATGAGAATGTATTCAAACTACAATCCTGCTTCTGCAAATTTTTATGGGACTGATTATTACACTAATGATGCTGATTATGTAAAGCATCCTTACAGTGAAAGCAGACATAATTTATTTCCTTTGTAGGACCAAACAAACGGAAAACAACCTTAGCATAAGCAAAAGTCAGTCCTTAATATATCAGCAACTCTGTTCATGAGTTGCATTAAAAATGACCGAACAATTAGGGCAAGTACATTTACTCCCATTTATTTATCTACAAAAAAAAAAAAAAAATAAAAATCCTTGTGCAACTTAAGCTACATTTAACAAAGCGTGTCTTAAGAAGCCTGACTGGGCAGACAGCATTTTAAGCAGGTTGGCAGTTAGGCTAGGTAAAGACCAAGTTCAAGATCATGTGGTAGGACATGCAAGACCTGAAAGCTATTCTTGCATGGCTTGGGGCCAAAGTCACCACGTAACAGCTCTTCTTCAGAGACTGACATGTTTGAGGAGATCCTCTTTCTTTACGTTCAACTTGAAATTCAGGCCAGGGAGAACAGGCATTTAGAGGCACAAATTCTTAGCATTCCTTTTTTTTTTTTTTTTTTTTTCCAAATACAACAGGAGTTTGGACTGGAAGGTCCAATTTGGAACCATCTTGACTTAATTGCATGTTGCATAATTTAAAGCACATTAGGAGCTCAATATTGGATTTTGTGTTCTCAGTGATTTAACTGACTGCAGACTAAACTTTAGCAAGCTTTCATTTGTATATAAGAAGAATTTTTAAGACTGCTTTGCATAACTTTGTTTCATGCTGTGTCCTTCACAAGGGGAAAACCAGAAAGAATCTTGTGCAGAAGCAGCTTTGATTTAAAAAAAACTTAAGTATAACAGGATATTAATTATTTCATTTTTCCTTGGTATTTTTAAAGAAAATATTGTGAGTGAAATTGGCTGCTTCTCCTCAGGAACCTTAGATCTATGTGGAGCAGCGCGGGCTGGCAGTCAGAAAAAATATTCGGTTTATCTTGTAAACCAAGAAACTAGATCCAAAAGTCACAAACCGATAACAAACGTGGAACGCCATGCTGCTAAGTTACAGAGTTAGCAGTCAGTGAATAACTGCACTTTAATGAGTGGATTATTTTCTAATTCAGGCATCTAACTATTCAACACACTTATTTGCATGCACAAAGCAAGCAACTTTCTTCAGAAGCGGGCAGCTAAGTATATATGCAGCTAGCTGTTCTACATGTGCAATTATTTTGTAGAGCGTGCACATGCATTTTTCATGTGCTTAGCTAAGACTGGAGTATTTAATTATGTGTATGAGGACTTAAGTAAAGGAAGAAGCCCTGAATCAAGAGGTGGAGAACAAAGTTCTCCATCCACAGAACAAGTACGATGAGTGTGGTGCCTGTCCGAGCTTCCCTGGGCCTCCCTGGTGACCCATGAGGAGCAGGTAGCTGCTCCGTACTTGCTTGGCCAGGCTGCAGCCCAGTCTGCCCCATAAAAACCCCTTTAGCTGGTACCTTCTGCAACTTAAAGATCTGCACACAGAAAATAGAAATCAAACTTCCTAATCCAGTCACACGGGCTATAAAGCAGTCATCAGGTGATAACAAAACGGAGGCGACGTAAGCGCCAAAAGAGAGGTGAAAGACTACTTCGCCATACCAGCTTCCTGGACCATGCCGCTGTCAGAGCCGAGGTGCCAGGACTAACAATACAGCCTCGGGAAGCGTGGAAGTGCATTGTCAAGGTTGGAAAGACTCTCTTTGGCTGGACCTTTTTGTGACTGCTTGTTTTGTATAGCTCAGAAAGAACCCATGTGACTCTTAAAAGTCAGCACACATCCATATGAAAGTGCTTTAAATGTTCTCTTCAAAAGAGAGATCTAGTCTACTGCCAGCTGCCCAGTGCTCTGAGGGGAGTTAATAAGGTGACAGTAAAATATTAAAGATAAAATCTAAGAATTTAGCAAACTAGAGTTATGTAAAGAAGGCGTGCCAAACCCTTTCGCACAAAGATTAAGAAACACACAATCTGCTACAAGACAAAGGAATTGAAGCAAAGAGTAAAAACATGTTAGAGAAACACGTGAGACCATGATAAAGGAGAAAGGTAAGACAATGAGGAGACTGGTACCATATTGTAGCTCTACTTATTTTTTCTGGTTCGCA
>NW_009635410.1:0-5735 GCF_000690535.1 Cariama cristata | reverse complement strand
TTCAGCCTCAAGAATTTTTCAAAACAAGAGTACAAATGATAATTTCCTTTTTTCCATCTTAAAGAGGCTTCTGTTTCCTAGAAGTAAGTTAGTTTTGTCTGCACTTACTTAAAACCTTGTATTTACTTTACTTTCATATATACAGAGAGAGAGAGAGAGGAGAGAGAGAGATGTACGAAAACAAACAGTTGTGCAGCCTTCCACCGTATCTGATTTCAACTCCCATGGTGTTCACAGACGCAGGAGAGGGAGCGTGATGCTCACTGACGGAATGTGAACGGTCAAAGGCAGGTAAGTGCAAAGCTTATTCTGACTGCACTGGCTGCCTGCATCACTGCCAGTCCTACTCCATTCTTAAGCTTTCCTCTAAAAACAAGTCTAACCTTTGGATGGTATCAACCATCACTTTACTTCTTTCACTGCTATAAGCAGTATTTTCTGCTTGGGGAAGTGAACTGGTTGAATTTATACCTATCTTAGCAGAAATGTGACATTATCAAGTATATGGTACTCCCCATCTGCAAGACACAGTATCTGCCTTGCCCATTTATTAGCACTCCCAACCCTGCGAAGAGGCAAGCGTCAATCCCATTTCCACAGTGGGGAAGGAACTAAGGAGAGGAAGAGCAATACTTCATCTGCTATTACAAAGAAAGTCAGTCCAAAATAGAAAGAATTAGAGCTAAGATGTTCACTGGCCTGGGACCAAAGCATACAAACCCCTTTCTCCCCTCCCAACTCCCTCAACTCCAAGGCACCCGCACCAGAAACATTAAACAGTCTAGAATAAATGCTTTACATGTGCAATATGAATCCACTTCTCAATGATCTTCGCTCTTTGCTGTGGTTTGACTTCCTTGCTCTTCAGGATAGTGCTGATAACACATTTGGTAACTGCATTGAACTGTGAGATGGTGGCTCTGATGGTAGGCGCCAGGTGCTCGTTTTCTTTCTTATCCCTTCGTGACCAGATGCATCCCAAACAGTGGTGGGGCACAACTTGCTTGAAGAGTTTCTAGAGTGAAACAGAGGTGTCTAAGTCAGCAGGATTCTCCTAAATCTCTGTCGTCCACAAGGGGAAATGCGTATTTATAGTACAAATTGAATCTAAGTCTAATACGGTGTTAAAAGGTAAATCTATCTTTTCTGTTAATTTAAGATACACATTTTGGCATACTCTTTATAGGCTTGATGCCCTAAAAGAACTGTCAGCTAAATAGTCCTGAGAAAATAAGAGAAACCTTTATATCGGTTGCATAGCCGAGGGGAAAATTTTTAATGTAATGATATTTTGAAGGAGAATGACACATACAAACCAAATCAGAGCACTACACTTAAGAGTACCTATACAACTTTAGGCCAGGTAGCAATATAGTCAAAATGTGCTATTTCTCAGGTATCAAATATTTAACTTTGCTAAAAAGGCTACACAGTATACATTCATAGCATTTCAAGTAGTACATATACTCTACATACTGCATCCATGTATGTCAACTGTTCTGCCACAAGGTCTTCTGGGAAAGACAAGAATTCTTCTGAACTGTTGATCTCCAGTTCCTCTTCATCAGATAGGTTACAGGTGGAAGGGTTATAGAACACATCTGTCCAGGAGGGAAAACACAGCTTAGAAAATTTATACAGCAAACGGTGAATCAAAGCAGATGGTTGTTTATTTTAAAACATCACTGATATATATTACGGGAGAACATCCAAAGGGCCCTGCCTCATGTAATGGCCCAACTGTGCTGCATATTTTAGTGAGAAAGACGACGACCAGAAGATTAAATTGGCAAAGAAGAGGTGGAAGAAAAAGAAATAGTTAGAAAGAATTGAGCTGTTTGGGGTCTCTTAGCAGAGAAGTGGCTTAACCCATTCGCTAACCATTCTGCTGAAAGAAAAAACACCACCCTCCTAATAAAAATTCCTTATTAACATTGCAGAATTTTGTTAATCTACTTTTGAATATTTGTGCATTTTATAATCTGAAAAAAAAAAGTATCAAACTGCAAAGGGACGAGACTGCAAGTTATATCCCCAAAATATTGCATTAGGAATGCTCTTATATCCAAATTTCCCCTCCCATGTCTGGAAATAAAAGGAGATATCAGATTTCTTGGCATCATTTGTGGCTACATGGACTATATTGAAGAGAGTTTGTTCCAGCATCCCTCACCTTCCCTCTCTGGGAATTTTTCCCGGAAAAGGGAATACAACAAGCACCCACAGCATTCAGTTGAATGCTGCTTCCAAATTTGCACCGGGCAGCAGTGAAGAGGTGAGAGAGGACAGCTGTCCTCATCGAGGGATCCGATCCAGTGTGGAAGGGAAGGGATTTCACAGATATTCCCATGTCACCTTTTGGCTCCCACAGGTTGGGAACAAAGCCATGTTAAAATACAAAGAAATATGCCCTTGTTTCCCATGGTAGAGGAGGAAGTCAAACAGAAAATCCCTGAAAATAAATCCTCTTCCTAATCCCCTTTACTGTAAGGCGATGGTAACTCCATAAGAACGGAGGGGGGGAAAAAAAAAAAAAGGACTTGTTGAAGACTAACAACAAAAGCACTGAGTTTACTACTAGTGAGATTTCATTACCAAAGCCAAACAGCGCATTTCAGAGTATGTTATGCAATACTTCATCGCAATACTTCATCCCCAATTAAAGCAGAACAGACATTAAAGCAACAAAAGCAGATAAAGTAATATTTCATCACTGTTTTTCGAAATACTTTGTTTTTCCTTTCTTTATTAATTAGCAAAACCTAATCATCAATGTAAATTGCTAAGGTTTGGTGTAACAAATTATAACTACAGGCTGTATCCAGATTTCCATCTGTACATTCCAATTGCACAATTTATTGACAGAGCTAAAAGCGATAAATGGAGACCTCTGTTCCAGCATTATTTTTCTGTGGCTGTTTTGTAACAATACGCATAATTAAATGGACGTCTACTGAACTATTACAAGAGTCACACTTTTTTCTCTCTCTTTTTGGCTATGTAACTCCTCATTTTCCTTTCAGCTCTTGAAATTCAACTGAAAATCCTCATCACCGAGTTGCAACCCTACTCAAAACTTCACAGCGCCCTTAAAATCAGGTCCTGGAGTGAAACGCAAGATTTTCCTTTTCTTTTTTTCATGCCTCTCTTTCTTCTTTCTCTCTCGCTTTCATAAATGTGTAACCAGTCTTTTCCCTGCTCTTCAAGAAGCTGGAGTCCCCTTGTACTTAACTATCTCATCATCTTCAAATCGCTCTGATCCATTTAGCCCCCTCAAAGCCCGACTGCCCTCTTGACTTCACTGAGACCAACCACGTGCCCCTTCTGAATTTGCCATCTCTGACTCACCTTGCTTTGTACTGCTCAAGCTGCAAGAGCTGAGGCCAGGAACAGCTTTTATCTATGGATCTGGTAGTGCAATCTAATCTGCTGCCACGGCTGATGGCAGCACCGAAAGGAGGTCTGATTACACAAACCAAACTGTAGGATTAGGACCCAAATTTGCAAATTCATAGCACAATATGAATGCTTTAGAACAATAATTATCAGCAAGTCTTGATCGCAGACAACACAAGAAGACTTGCAAGAAATCTCTGAAATGAACAAAGATGGAGCTCTGATAAAGTAAGTGACAATTCTAAAACTCTTCTCTGCAGACCCCACAGGTTAACTGCGTTCTCCTCCTCTTATTTTATTCTACTTAACAGCCTCTATTCTGCCGCAATTTGGAAAACGTTATCATTCAATCGACCCATCTATAACTCAGAAAAGAACTTTTTCAACTGTTACTCGAGGAAACAAATGCAGAAGCAGGGCTGCTGGGAACTTCTGTTCACTTTGAACAACAGATGAACCCAAATATAGCTCTCGTGAGCTTGCTTTGTTTGACCTGTGGGAACCAAACCCAGGAAAGGACATCAATAGGCACATATTAGCAATCCTGTTCACTTACCTGTGTTCAATAAGGAAAACGCCTGGGCTCTGTGCAGTACTCCTTTTTATGTATGTGTTAATGACGGA
Organism: Cariama cristata; assembly: GCF_000690535.1. Taxonomy (NCBI): domain Eukaryota; kingdom Metazoa; phylum Chordata; class Aves; order Cariamiformes; family Cariamidae; genus Cariama; species Cariama cristata. Next base: position 1,715 of record NW_009635410.1, on the reverse strand, counting down.
GTTAATTTGGCATTTCACAGCATTATGCATTGACATGGTATTTCTGGAACATCCGGCAGACATGATTTTTATGGGATGAAATGGATTTTTTTCCTATCATTTCCTTTATCCTTTATTACATGAATTATTCCCTCTCGCCCCTCTACCAAAGCTGGAAGTTGATTCTAGTTTTCATTCACACACTACGTGATCTCCTGTGACTTTTCAGTTTATGCCACAGGAAACTTTCTGACCAGGATAAGGTTATGTGTCGGGCTTGACGCTGCACACAGCATATTTGTGGTACTACAGTTCGCTATTGTTTCAGTAGACTGTGACCCCCAATAACGTAAGTTTTTCCTCTGTCCTTGGATACCAGCAGCCGGCCACTCAAATAGGAAAAAACAGCTACAGACACTTCCTTTGCCATGATGGTAACTAGGAAGAAAAGCTTCATGACAACAAGGTTTGTGACTCAAGCTGTATTTTGTCGCAGCTCTGTATTTTGCTTTTTGTTGGTTTGGGCTTTTTTTTGAGGGGGGGGGGGGCAGTTTGAAATGAGAAGACCAGCTAAAGAGCGGCTGTGTGTTTTAATTCAATGATACGGGAAGCATGCTGACAATTAACCACTTATCTGCTGCAGTGATCTCAAGGCTTTGGCTAAATATTAGAGAAGTGCTGGATTTCCCAATGCACCGCAGAACTAACAGGCATAGACACCTACACTGTACAACTCTTTCATCCCACACAGAACCTGCAGCCTCATACAGAGATTTTGTTAAAAAAAAAAGAAACAAGAAAAAAAGTCACTGGTGAGCCTAATGTTGTAAATTAGCATAGGAGTTAATGAAGTGTGGTACCTGTGCTACCATACTGTCTGAGGGAAGAGAAAGAGAAAGAAAGGAGAGAAAGGTAACTTACCATCGGTTTCTGCTTCTTCGTTCTGGAACTGCTCCAAAAGGTTCTCCGCCCTCCTCTCTGGGTCAGAGCCAGCTATGTTCTTCTTCAGGTAATCCAGCACCTTCAGCAAACATGGGTAGCTGGGCGGCTCTCTGAAATCCTCAGAGCACTGATCGAGCCAGGCTCGTAAGATTGATGCTATTGCACTACAAGAAAACGCAGAGCAAACACACTGGTTGTAGACAGCATGCCTCGATGCAAGCGTATGTATCTGTATCTAATACAACAATCAAAAGACTGAGACATTCATACCCCACATGAAGGCAGCATGAAGACTTTTTTGAGGAAGGCATTTAATTTGTTCTTCTTATGTGTGCAATCTTATTAAGACATCACTCAGATTTTTCCAGGGACTTCAGTGAAACTGCTCCTGATTTGCAGTCCTACCAGTGGATCGAATTATAGCCCCCAAATGCAAACTGATACAGAATAAAATCCATTTAAGCTATACTGAGAGCCTTCTATTAAATTCAGGATATCAAATAGTGATAGATAAAGCAATTAAGATAATAGAATAGAATAGTTCAGTTGGAAGGAACCTACAGTGATCATCTCGTCCAACTGCCTGACCGCTTCAGGGCTGACCAAAAGTTCAAGTGTGTTATTAAGGGCATTGGCCAAATGCCTCTCCAACCCTGACAGGCTTGGGGCATTGACTGCCTCTCTGGGAAGCCTGTTCCAGGGTTTGACCGCCCTCTCGTAAAGAAACACCTCCTCATGTCCAGCCTAAACCCTCCCTGGTGCAGGTTTGAACCATTCCCACATGTCCTGTCCCT
>NW_009635409.1:15971-26828 GCF_000690535.1 Cariama cristata | reverse complement strand
TTGGAAAGGCATCGGTTGCGGTGCGAGCCCCAGCGGAGATTCCCCGGTTGGCCTTGCCCTAGACGGGGGAGACGCCTTCCCCGGGCACAGGGCATCCAGGTTGGGTTTTCATTTCAAAACCTCGGGTTTTCATTGCCGGCCGGTGAATGCCGGAGCCGCCGCGGTGCAGGGGAGAGCAGCGCCGGTGCGGGGACCTGTCTCCGCCTGCCTGCACCCGGGCCCAGGGAAGCCTGGCTTAACTCTTAACACTGGCTGAGGATATCGATCAAACAACACATCGTAGTGCATTAGTGGAGTAAGTACGCCTGTGCTGTAGTGGGGGGAGAAAGGGGAATTAAGCTCACAATTTTGATTATACCGAAAACTTTCTATTTCGGCTGTTGGTGGTTGTTGGATGCAGGGTGGTCTAAAGGTGATGTTTCCAGAGGGATGTACCTAGACATGAGATGAAAAACACCATCTATAACACTGCATTTATCTCGTTTGAATCACTGTCCATGTTGAGATGGGTTACAGTGAACAGATACCAGCTTGCATCTATTCTTCCTATTATTATTTTTTTCCTAATTTAATTTCAAGACCGTTTAGCTTTAATTTCATTTATCTGGGTTTTGTTATGCTAAGTTCTTGGTAATACATAGCGCTACTGTGTTAAATCGAATGCTCCATAAATCACTGCAACACAGCAAGACTTAACTTCACATGCTTTCAGTGATGTTGCTAATAACTTGCTGAGGGCGGTGATGTGGATGGGTTTCCAGCCTGTTCTTGGTAGTATTTGGTCGCCAAACAGCCCATCTTTGCACTCTCTGTTTTTGTTTACCAGCTCCTAAAAGGCAGTTTATATGTGTATGGGGAAAGGGTAAGTTAAAGGGAACGGGGCTTTTCTTATCCTGTTCTCACCATCTGCAAGGTCAGGAAAAAATGAAAATGACTTTGGCTGTGAACTCTTAGGTGGGGAGATCTGGAATGAAATGCTGTCGTGACATGAGGTTGCCTTGTGGGCAAAGAATTTCACATGCTCAGCACTGCTCTACAAAAATACCCCAACTCATATTACACAGGCAAGAACCAAGCTGACACTTCCCTTTTCTCTGTTATGCTAACTTTTATATTTTTATAACATGTAAGGAAGACTTACACATCAGCACTGTACTTCTTTATTTTTTTAAGGAATAAACTTTGTAGTTTCTCGTGTTTGATTCTCCTTTCTACTGTCCTGTAGTATCCCTCACCTCACCAGGCCTGAATTAAAAACTAGTGATAAAGCCCTGCTACTCATGAATTTAGCTTTCCTAGAGTAGACTTTAAAAAAAGATGTTTTAATGAAATTAGAGATTATGGGAATAGCATGAAGGGTTTGACTTAAATTTGTAAAAAGCATAAAGTAGCAACTAAGAATAAAATTCTTCAACTTCAGTTTGAACCACTATGGTATAGTCTGTCTGGTCCTTAAGGTTTCACTTAAATATAAGCCGTGGCAAGCATAAGCAAGGCTCTCTGGGTTATTTGTATGGTTTCTTAACGAATGCCCAATATTTTATTGTATTGTGCTCTGTACTTTTTCAGTACCCTCCTGTGCTGTTTTTTCAGTGACGCTTCTTTTTTTTGTGAACTTCTGTTCTTTATTAAAAACAGAAAATAAACAAACCACAAGTGATTAAAAAAATACTCGATTAATTCACAAAGGGAAAATGGTGATCATCTTGGATACTACTGCGTAGTTACTGTCAGCAGATGTCATTTCACCATAATAGTGAGCCTATTAGTGAATTTTACAGCGCTGGGAAGATAATTCATTGTTAGTGTGCTGAGCTTGTCTTCGTGACATCATTTTTGACACTGTTTTGTCAGGCTGAAATATCTTGTCCTCAGCAGTATGGTAGTCTCAGAAAGACACGGGATTTGCATGTGCAGTATGTTGCAGATTTCCACATGTTATGTGTTAAACAAAATGAGATCTTAAAATGTGTGTCAAAAATACTAGATGTTATTTAGATGAATAACAATTCTCATACTTTAACAGAAATCATACTTTAGAGGTGTACAGATACTATAAATGATTAAGACCTCTTTAATCAATCTTATTTATATGTTATTTCCAAATACTCTTTTAATTAGAGTTTTTAGAGAAACTGTAAAAGTTTTGTAGAATCACTGGCATTCTTTAGCACTAGGTGCATAATGCATCCAGTAGCACATGAACTCAATCATTCAGTTCATGTTTTATACAAAACAAAAAAATACTATTCGATATCCAAAACCTGTATGCAATCCAGACATCATTAGGTCTCCTATTAAATCCCTGGATACAAACTGAGTATGTCAATGTGACCTGTAACATCAGTGGACAGAGGAATATGCATACTGATAATGTATGTTGATTTGAGGGAGCCAAAACCTCTTAGTGTTTCTTCCGTACTGAATTCAGTATGTATTTGGATCTGTTTCAATATTATCAATCATTCTTTTAGCAGTGCTTTCTACTCATGTTATCTAGGAATGCAAAATAGTAACATTAAACCAGAGAGAACTGTTTGAGAGGCATGAATTAAAATATTTAATATATGGAGCAGCTTGAGAGTTGCAAAAAATGCAGTCATAAATTTGAATTTTGTTGTTTAAATTAAAATTGCAGTAGAGGCTGCTATGCACTCATGTGAATGATGATGAGAGTGACATGAATGATGTGAGATGTACAGGTCCTAACTCTTGTGAAGTACTGAATTTACCATTCTTCTACTTTCACAGAATTCTAGTTCACACTTCCAATTGAAATGAAAAACACATCTTATTTTCTGTCTTTGTATACTGCTTGATAGAAGTTCTTGATTTAAACTGGTAGCAGTAGTTGCTTCTGCAGCAAAAAGAACAGTACTAGATATAGGACAGACACCTTTTAGGACAAATATGACCCAGTGCAGCACTGACACACAGATGCTTGAAAGATTTTTATTTAGTATTGTGGATTTTAAATGTTTAGGGATAATTTCATGGTTGGTATCTTCATGTTGACATTAAGTTAAATATCAGTCTTACCTTAATTCAGGAATGGTTACTTTTGCCTGCTAATGGCTGAAATATTCTTGTCTAATTTATGAACTTGTCAATAGACTGCAAAACCAGTGCTCTATGCGGCATCTTTTGCATTTTATCCTTTTTTTTCCTGTCCATGATAATACTTCTGTAGGGCTGTTCATAGTGGCAATGGACGGGTTAACTTTTAACATCGTGGTTTGGATGACCAGCCTTGCAAAAGGTGAAGCTAATTCGTAAGTCCGAGGCTTCTTTTTGAGTAAATCTGTGTAAGGAATGCGTGAAGTTTGTAAAATGTGAAAAGTTAATTTTGAAGATTCCAGTAGCAGTACAACTTGTGGTGTTGTTATGTGTGCCTATCAGAAGTGCTAGTCTGGTTTGGCTGAAGTCTTAATCAGTGTGATTCATGAACTTATGTCCTTCAGACCTGTTGAAGGGCATCGGCACGGGAATTGTCATGTCTAGAATATGGCATGGAACATACTGAGATCTTGAGTTTGGTCCCCTGTTTGCCTGTGGTGAACTCTGGATGACTGAGTCATATCTGGGCATTGGAGTTCACACAATTTAATAACGCTATGGAGGTGGTTTGGTGTTTTTAACGGGATGTGTAGACTTACACTGACATTTTAGATAAAAGCCATTCTGCACTCTCCTACACATAGGTTTAACTTAAAATTTAAGTAGTTTTTAGAAGCTTTTTTAATATATAATTTATGGGAATTTGGGGGAGGAAATCCTTCTCCCTGTTGTATTACAGCTTGAATTCATAAATTATTTGAGTGGCCTATTTTACAATTAGATGCCTCAAAGCTAAGGTTGATGTTCTTAAAACTCATGTCTGAAAGCACACTATTGTCTGTATTTTTTACTGTCAAGAAAATCAGATGCACAGAGCTTCTTCTCTCCGTCCATCCAGAGCTGTTACCACCATGACTGTTCCGGAGAGTTGCATCTCTCTCCTGCCTAACTGCCTTTGGCATCATGAGATGGGAATGTTCCCTCAGGATTCAAAAAGCTTGTTTTGCTAAGAGATAAGTAAGTGTAAGATATTTACTCAGACTCGAGGAAGAAGCATTTGCAATGATGTTTATCTCTCCCTCTTCTCCTTATGTTCGATGGTGCATTAGTTGCATCCCTTACTCATGAAGTGTGAAGCTTGATTCTCTGTCCCCTTTTCAGCTTGAAGTAACTTGAGCTCACATCTCCCTCTTCCCAGGAGAGTGCAACAAGCAGCATCTCATAAGCTGTCCTTCATTTCACCTGCAACTGTGTTACTTTGAAAAAAAGAATTAATTAGGCCAGAGGAAGAGCGACTCCTGCCCTGTTATTAAGGCATTCAGGTGAGGGAAATCTGGTTTCTATGAGTGTTTCATTCTTTCATCCAGTAAATATTTTTCCATTTCATATTTTTTTTAGTTTAGGATAGACTATATAGTCTGTGGGTTAGGGCACTACCCTGGCATGCAGAGATGTGGTTGTGAGCCAGCCTCTCAACCTGGAAAGAGCCTACCACCCACTTTTGCTTCCTCTGTGGTTGCTTTCCTGATGCTTTTAAATTGCTCAATGGTGCTTGGGGGCATGCTCCTGCCTTCTCATCCGAAACTTCAAAATTGCATGACTCCTTTCCTCATCAGCTTGTGAAAGGGATGACTTTGTATCTTGCTCCTAGGGAGACCTGAGGGTTTTACAACCCTTTTCCATAACATAGGTACCTCTTGAACTTCTGGGATAGGTGATGTTTAAGGCACAGCCTTCACAACTTTGTTTCCTATTAGTATACAGAAAGCCGCTTAACCTTTCTCAGTTATCTTAATTTCCATTATATACCCAAATATATTGTAGCCATGCTCAAAATAGTCCTGTGGGTCCATTTTGTGCTTCTAGTCTCATACGGCCTAGTAAATCCAAGAAAAGTACAGATCTTTGGGGGATGAAGGCCAGAATTTGGCAAGACTGAGAACTTTTCAGGAGACAGTCTTTATTTTGGGGTTAGAACCAATTTGAGCCTGGTTTGATTCAGTTGTCCAGCACAGGCATCTCGTCCTTGCCGAGATGCTTTATGACAGCCACTGCATCTACGCTTGGCTAGCAGATGCAAGATGGCCAGAAGACCGATGTCCTGCTTGGACTAGTGCCTACTGGGAAGGCGGGATATTTAAAGACAGCTCGGTACTATTTGCTTCTGCAACTGAACTGAGCTCAGTAGTGTCCCAAGACTGTTGTTGTCTAGGCTGAATATCATTAGACTGAGAAGGGGGAGGAAGGGGTTGTTTTCTTGTTTTTCAAACACATTTCAAAGAAAACCTGCTTTCTGTTTTATTTTCTTTATTGTGAGTGTATTTGATACCTAGCTTGATCATTGTACTTTTCATTTTGCAGCTGCCCCAGATTAAGTCTGGAAGGTTAGCCTGAGTTAATGGCTTTCTGGGAAGAAGGGGAGAAAGTTCATCTTCTGTTTTCTCTCATGCATATTAAGAGCAGTGTGGAGCTGTGGGGCAAAAATTCATTACTGTTGGTTGTTAGCTGGTACGGGAATGCTGAGTGATGGTGCCACTTACGGAGCTGAATTGGTTTTGGAGAAGAAGGAAAATTCTCTCTGGTAACTGATCCATATGATGCTATCTCCAGTAAATTGATTCCAGAATTGTGTTTAAATAGCCTCCATGAGAGATGTGCAGTGGTATTTATTTGGTACAGATGATTTGCTGGTCCTAATTTTTCGGAGGAGGTTTGTTTAATGCTGTGGAAATTGGGGGAGGGAAGCAATGGTGAGGGGAAAATTTTATAATACTATTCCTCAGAGTTGTTCAAATCTGTTTAGATTTTAGAAGGCCAGATTGTTAAATTTGTTACTTTTTATTTCCAGGAACAGTCTAATTTTGTCTCAGTTAAACTTTCTTCCACCCACATATACACAGTCTGACTCCATGTTCTGTATTGCTTTGTAAATTGCACAGGGTTTTGCTTCAAGGATCATCTGTAGACTGTTGGTGGCTCCTTCAGAGAAAGATTTCATGATGGATGTTGGCATCTTTAGAAGTTTCTGGAAATAAGTCTGTAATCATCTCCCGAATAATTGATGGTGGCAGAGGAAATGGGAGCTGATATTCAGTAACTGTTTTTCCTGTGTTTTTATTATTAAAGCATAAATGCGCTGTAGGACTGGAACACTTCCCTCACCCTCTCACAAGGCTGTGCTGCAGCAGAGCTCTGTAATACCAATTACTGCGGGGATGGCTAGCCATTCCAAATGAGATCATGATGGGGATGCTGGAAAACGAGTCTTTCTCAAAATGTGTTTCATTCTCTGAATACTTGAGAGATTTTGTTAGTGTGTGATACTTAGGTCTACAAGGTTTATGTATTTAATTAGAGAAGGTGTTAAAAAATCCACTTACTATTTTGTATCAACATCTCTTGTATTCAAGAGGAAAATAGAAAATATTTCCTGATCTTGAAGTATTCTGGGAATATGTTGCCTGTAGAACTGATTTGTATTTCTGCAACTGGAGAATCTTACTATTTTTACTTTATTTTTTTCCTAGAAGACAGGGAGAGAGCACACATATTAGAGGCCTTAGAAATATAGATAATCTGCTTGTTATTTTTTATACTGTGAGACAAAAAATGATTGGGGTCTGACTACTTAAGCCTTTGTTTTACTGAGGTTTTGATTCATTATGGCACAGACAGTATCATGTTGTCCTTTACTGAACTAAAAGTAAGTCCACCAAAAAAAAAAAAAAATCCCCTTTTGTTCTGCTGCTGAGGAACACTGTGGGCTGCCAAATCCTGGCAGTCTGAGTCACCACAATGGTAATAAAGTGTTTGTACTTTTGTGGTTGCTGTTATTGAGTGTCTTCTAATTTATTCATAAGGCAAAGGGGCACCTACAGGTTAAAATACTACTTTTTAAAGAAATATTCCATGTTTATACTGAAAAAACATTTGTCAAAAGAGAATTAAATACACACTGGTAACACTGCAAAGCTTCCAAGGGGCAAATGGTAATCTTTAACAATAAGAAATACATATACACATATATTTAACAAATTCCATTTTCTGTGTAACAGCAATGTTAGAGTTCAAAAAATGGTGAGATTATTTTAAATTCCTTGCTAAACTCTACCGTTTTGGCCATCTGATCTGACCTGATAATGATCTAATAACAAGGGAGACTGCTTCCTTCCTTATTTTTTAAAAAAAAAAAATAAATAAAAAAATAATTAAGGACAGAGACTCTGACCCTGGAAGTGCTTATCTGTATTTTAACTTTGATGCGTGGGCTGTGACCCAGCAAGCATAACTCATGTAATCATTCAGTTGTTTTCAGGATGACTCCCAAACAAAGCAGTCAAGTACTAAGTTTCAATATTCAGATAAAACTCGGAATGGCTGTGCATAAACAGCTGAGGGAGGAGGCAAGGTGGTTCTGAATCAACAGCGGGTACCTGTAAGGCTGACATATACGTCCCCTGACTCCACAGAAGATGTGTGCAGGTGTCTGGCGGGTGGCTGTGTGTGCACTATGACGGTCTGGCTGATGCACCCTGGTGCTTGGGGGGGAGATGGGAGTTCTTACAAATTCCTGATTCCATCACCTATGCATGGAGAGAAGATGGGTTTCCTTATAATTTCTCAGTTCTTTAGCTATTTAGGAGTAGGAGTCCTCATGATTTAGGCTTTTAACTCTGATATTGGTTATTGAGGCAGAAACAATGAATTCTTTCTTTCAATTGATAAAAGAACAACAAGGCTTTTATTCCTTTTTTGCCTGATGCATAGGGAATTCTGTATGTCATTTACCTTTCCCTAGCATTGAGCTAATGAAATTTCCACAGTGTTCTCAAAAAAAAAAAAAAAAAAAAAAAAAGCCAAATTTGGTAACTCGGATCATTAGTAACTTTCCCTGACTCCGTCTTGTAGAGCTGCTGAGGAAAAGGGAGGTGGACTGAGCTGGGTGTGTGTGGTGGGCACTGGGGCAGTGTGGGACATGTATGGAAATTCATGCGGCAGAAAGTACTATAATTTTAATTGCTACTCTGCATCATACTATCACTACAGCTGTTTCCCAAAGAAGAGGTTTGCATGCTATTGACAGGACATTCACACAAAGAAAGGCGATGGTAGATAAGCAAATGCAAATGTATTACATGCCCTCTATCCTTCAGTTTTCAATACATTCTGTAGTGATGAGTTCAGCGTGAAACTCTCGGTGACATGTAATTATATATGCATTAAGTAAATGGTAGTTGATTCATGGTATCCCTCTCTCAGGTTATATATTCTTAATGCACTGAGGCAGGGATGAGTGAGTACAGCTCTGTGAGTACAGCAGTACAGCTCTGAGCTTCTTGATTCATGTGGCAATGCAGTCCTGCTCGGGGTGCTGACTTCCTTTCTCCTTCTTTTTGCCCATAAAAGGAGAAAAGTGCTGCCATATGACTCTGTAGAGAGAATCACAAGATGAGGATTGGGGGGTGGGGGGTGGTTATTCAGGTAGCTTTGTTTCTTGTATGTGGTACAAGACATCTGCTTTCTGTGTTTAATGTGATATTACAAGCAGAGTATGTGGTAGTATTTCCTTCAACTGACATTAAATTAAAACATTTCATTCTTCTAATAACTTTTTTTTTTTTCTACATGGATGAGAGTTTCTGAAGGGAAGTTGGATATAAATGAGTTTGGAAAGAAGATAAAAATCCCAGTTCTCGGGGATTAGGCTGTCCTCCAAACCTGCAGACACTTTCTTGCTTGTGGTTAAAGAATGACTGTGTGTGGTATTCTCCCATCTTGTGCCAGTGACTGTAGGCAGGCATGCCTAAGTTTATTGCTTAAATTAGCGCTGCTAAAAAGTTTCATCTCCAGTTTTCCAGAAAACAGACTATTCAGGTGATTCTCTGAAGACTTGCCCAGAAATCAGATCTGGACATCTCAGTGCTTTTCCACGACTGCAGTAGTCCTTGAGCCCACTTGCTCTGCGGCCTTACAGTGACTTTCCGTGTACGGTAAAGCAAGAGTTACCTGACTTCCTTTGACATATTCCGACAAAAAGCATAGCCCTCCCATTGATGTGGGTCACATTTATTCCATACAGCAAAGGCTCTACATAAGTTACATCCAGCTCTGCTGTGGGTTTCTAGGTGTGTTTGATGGGCTCCTGATTTGGCAGCAGAGTGTACAGCCAGCACCAGGATGGTCTCAAACTGTCAGCTTCATCCATGCTGCCTGCTGATACCCTACATGTGCGTTCAAAGCCATCTCTGAGTCAGTGATTCACAGTATTGATCGTCTTGGATTTAGTCAGCCTTGTACGTTCCCTTTACTTACTGATGCTGTGAAACATTTTGATGTGGGGGCATGTAAATCAGCTGTTTCTCTCCTTGCTCAGTCCAACACAAGCTGTTTTAGAAATCACAGCAGAATGGATCTACCTGTGGAAACCAGACCTTTTTCTTTGACAACTGTGAAAAGTGGAGATCTTTGACCCAAACGTTTTCTTTCTTATGAAATGAAGCATTTTGTCAAGGAGTCCAAAGGAAGCTGGAGAAAATGAAGATCTGAGTAATGAGCAGTCGTTTCCTAGCATCATCCTTTTCTAGTGTCACCGTAGGTACCCTGGGAACAGAGCAAAAGGACCATACTAATTCTGGATCTAAAGTCACTTTTTCTTTCAAGCTGGTTTATTAACTTTTTTTTCCACATCAGAACTAGGATGTAGGCCAGGATCTGTGAGAAACAGATGTCTGTCTCATGCCAGCAGTGTTATCATCACTGGAATTTAACAAATTTATTACTGAGCTTATGTGGGAGGGTTTTTGTTGTGTTGTAGTTTTTTGGTTGTTTTTCTTGGAAGATATGATAGTGAGTTTTCTGGTTAATTGGAGTGATGGTCTTTAGTTGAGCGTTGATGTCACTGTTGGGGTAGATGTGTGTCATCTTTTCATCTTTTTGAAAGACAGAAGGTTAATTGGAGTGATGGTCTTTAGTTGAGTGTTGATGTCACTGTTGGGGAAGATGTGTGTCACCTTTTCATCTTTTTGAAAGACAGAGGTTGTACCTCTAGTTCAAGGCACTATGATTAAGGTATTCCCAGGTAAATCGAGATGTGGGAGTTCATTATCTGAGACTATTAGGTCGGAGCAGATGGCTATTAGGTAGACTCACTGGACCAGACTGGCAGCCAATACTCCAACAGTTATAAATGGTTTGTCAAGATTTTATGGAATAATATGCAGTTTTGTCAATACTGTGGTGGATTGACCTTGGCTAGATGCTAGGTGCCCAACAAAGCTGCTCTATCGCTCCACTCCTCAGCTGGACAGGGGAGAGAAAATATAGCAAAAGGCTTGTGTCAAGATAAGGACAGGGAGAGATCATTCAACAATTACCGTCATGGGCAAAACAGACTTGACCTAGGGAAATTAACTTAATTTATTGCCAATCAAATCAGAGTAGAATAATGAGAAATAAGAAGAAATCTTTAAACACCTTCCCCCCACCTCTCACTTCTTCCCAGGCTCTACTTCACTCCAGATTTTCTTTACCTCCTCCCCCTGAGCAATGCAGGGGGACAAGGAATGGGAGTTGGGGTCAGTTCATCACCCGCTGTCTCTGCCGCTCCTTCCTCCTCAGGGGGAGGACTCCTCACCCTCTGCCCCTGCTCCAGCCTGGGGTCCCTCCCACGGCAGACAGTCCTCCATGGACTTCTCCAACATGGTCCCACCCACAGGCTGCAGTTCTTCACGAACTGCTCCAGTGTGGATCCTTTACCATGGGATGCAGTCCTTCAGGAAAAGACTGGTCCAGCCTCGGATC
>NW_009635409.1:10489-15662 GCF_000690535.1 Cariama cristata | reverse complement strand
GCTTCTCACAGAAGCCACCCCTGTAGCTGCCCAGCTACCAAGACCTTGCCACGCAAACCCAATACACGCAAACACAATAACATTACATTTTTAAGACTGCTTCAAGGTAAGCAGAGTTGGGACTGGAGAGGAATGTAGTGAGATGACCTGTAGGTAAGCAGTTGTGTAATGGGTCTATGTCTTTGTAGTGTCTGTGTAATTTTTCAGTACCCTGTGACACTGTATAGTAATTTTTATCTATACAAAGTTTTAAACATGGTGATTCTTGCTAAGTATAATACTTACATCCAAATTTGTACCACAGTAGTTGTGTTTTCCTTTGGAAAATTTTTATCTGCCTCTCTTGTGTTTACAAAGACTTCTTGCTTGCGTTTCTTGTTGTGCAAAACAAGGCTAAATGTTTTTGATTCAGGTTTGCATGAAATTTTTTTAAGTAAGTTGAGATTTCTGACCTAAAGAAGCAAATTCATGAAGACATATGTAAGTTTGTGAGTTATTGGAAAAAACACAGATTTGTTCTTGAAATGCTAATCCTGTAGAGTGAATTTGTTCCTTGCCCACCACCTCGATGTGGGTAAAGTTTGGAGAAGCAGAGTCTCAGCTGCTGTGCGTTGGGATGCTGTCAATAGGGCTATGCCCACTTTATACCAGCTGACAGTCAGGGCCAATGTCCTACTGGCAGCAGTCCAGGCTTGCTGAAATTAAGAAGTCAGATGCTCATCTTCAGTTTGTCTGAACACATTAAAAATATCCAAAACCTAGAGAGTACAAATTTTCACATGTGCTGCATATAATACATGTGGAAACACAAATGCTCAACTGTTACATGTTTATTTGGTTCTGTTCTCTTAGTTTGAAAGCAACAACCACCTAGGTGAGGATGTGATATTAAAGCCAGAAGCTATAGTGCCTGGAAAAGGTGACCTGTTAATTCTGAAATGCATTTGCTACTTACAGAATTAACATCTGAAAATTATATTCTTCAGAAACAACTGGTTACTGTAATCGTGATGGATGTTCATAGTAGGAACTAAATAAGGAGTAGATATGGCATGTGACTGTACTGTTACATTTTTAGTACTGTTCGTGACACAGTTTTGTCCTGTGCCAGCTAACACTCTCCCAGATAATGCCCAAGCATAGTTCTTGGGTTAAGAGAGACAATGGACCACTTCCAAAAGGCTGTTTAGATCTGGCCAGGCTGTTTCAGAGGGATAGGGTTTTAGTTGTACAGCCACGAGCTGTACCATGCTCGCTGGTTCCAAGCCCAGAGTGTGGCTGTGTGCCGTGGTCTGTTTTATTTTCTGACATATATGTGGCCATAGGTCCTGCTTTTCAGGAAGTTGGGATTTAACAGCTTCTTTGAGAAGGCAATGGCAGGATTCTTTTTGCGTGCTTAGAAGGGTAGGAGAAGAAATTCTGTCAAACCTGAAATTGAGAAGCTGTGCCTAGAAAGCTGGAAAAATAATCCAGAGCAACTTAAAATCATATTGATTTAGAAAACCTATTGTTTTTATAACAAAAGCCCCGGGGATTAGCTATTTTGAAAGTGCTAGTTTGGAAAAAAAAAAAAAATATATATTTCTGAAGAATTATGGCCTAGCATTTTAAATGAAAATGAATAAATTAAATGTAAGCAGATGGCATCTACAGTGTCCTTAACCAGAGGATGTATATCCTGGCAGTACTGTAAAATTTATCCCTGTCCAGAGCTTTCCCTTCTGTTAACTAAAAGGAGCAGTGGCAACCTGCTAGCACAAACCTGAGTTGGCATGATGGTTTTCCCTGGGGAATCACTGTCTCAAGCAGATGTGTCAGCCCTCTTCTAATTGTCTGATTGCCTCCTGTCAAAGAAGTGCAAGTCTAACTTTATATTTAGCAAAAACTGTAGGATGGGGGAGGTGTGTGTGTGTTTTAAGCAGCGTTAAAGCTGTTAGCATCCTAATGACTTAAGAGTCTGGTCCGACAGACAACTTATGGGTTGACTCTAGTCTGTGGAGCGTTTCCATCTGTTTCGGCACCTCTCCTCTGTAGGAAATGAGGAATAGCTATTGGGATGGCGTAGGCTGCCTGGTGAACTGGCCACATATCCCTCCACCTGGAAGTGGTCTGGCGATCAGAAACTGAGCTCCTGGTCCCCGCATGGACAGTGACGGGCCAAGTGCCATTCCTGGGCTGGGAATTCCTGGTGTGGATTGTAGTTTCAGGGTTGCATGGGGAGAGAATCGAAGCTTAGAGCAGGATGCTCTAAGGATGAACTGTGCTGAATTACCTGTATTACTATTGACACCTCTCGCATTTTTCTCTATAGTATTTGAATAGTATGAGCTTGGTAGTAAAGGCTTTAATAAGCCTGTGCTTTTTTCAGTACATACATTGAGAAGTGTGTTCTGCTGCTGCTCCTTTTTTATTTTTTATATAATAAATCAAAATACAGATCTGTCATTTCATTTTGGAACGTATACTTTCTACTCTTTGAGTAAAGGACTTCAAACATGAAATAATATTGTGGTTGCATAGTTAGGATTCAGTCTGGCCTCTGACACACACTTCATCTTATTTAACTCTTCTGTTTTGCTTTTGACCTACAACATTATGTAGTACATTCTGTAGTGCAACTTCACTTAACTCTTTATTGGCAAGTAGAATTAATTTAGCATCTTTGCTGTTTATGCTTTGTTGAATACTGATCATACAGCCTTAATTATTTCTTACACAGCAGGAAATTTTCAAAGTAGCAG
The DNA here is from genome assembly GCF_000690535.1 of Cariama cristata. Classification (NCBI taxonomy): domain Eukaryota; kingdom Metazoa; phylum Chordata; class Aves; order Cariamiformes; family Cariamidae; genus Cariama; species Cariama cristata. The sequence continues at coordinate 12,921 of NW_009635409.1, read as the reverse complement.
CTGTGTTTTGCCTTAAGTCAGATTGGTTGTGGACTATGACTGCTCAAATCCCTGGGTAGATAATAAGCTTTACGCCCAGCAGGTCCCCCAGACTACTACACTGAGGGTACCAGACTGACTTCTGTGTTTCATTGAATAAATGCATTTTAACCAGGGATAGATTGACTTACTGGATGTTACCAAAACAGTAAAGGAGAATTTTTTCTTCAATGTTAATATGTGATGGTTTGCCTCCTTGTTGACATCCTTCCCTTAAAGCAGCATTAAGGTTTTTGCTAAGGTTTCCAGAATGTCTGTTTATTTCTGTCCATTTTTATCATGCTGGTGTTCAAGAAATGATCACTTTCCTTTCTTCCTGACTCATGAATTCTCCTGAGGAGAAGAGCAGTTGCTCATAAATGTGTTTCTTCACTCCATGTTTAGGTCAGAGTGTTATAAGGAGTATCTTGATATTTAATTATTTTATAAACATGTTAAAGTGTTGTCCCTCTTCATTCCCCCTGCCTTTCCTATGGAAGACTGATATCAATCTTGGACTGCTTATCTCCGCTTTTAAAGCAATATTCCTTTTTAAAAACCCAAAACTGGAAATTTGAAGCTCTTTCAGTCAGAGTAGTTTATCCTCTTTCTCTCCCACATCACTTGCTTTCCCATTCGACGGCATCTCTCTCAGTGCAAATGTCTCACCTCAGTGAACTTGCCCCGCAGCCCGTTCCACACAGTTACTGCTTGCGGAACAAGAAGTGCTTCCTGGCATCCGTTCGTAGTCTTTTTTTAGTGCCCATTTCATACCTGTTCATTGTATTGACTCTATGAATTGGGCTGACCTTGTTTTTACATCCCATTTGAGATTGTTTTAGTGTGATTTTGGTTTAGATTGAAAGAAATTTGGGTATCTGGGATAAATTTTTTAAAAAGTTAAAAAGCAGACTTCCAAATGTAATGCATATTTTGTTAAAAATCTAACTGAGTGCTAGCTACTACTTAAGTTGTGCTTAGGATAGCTGTTCTGTATAAGTTGCAAATTTTTTAATTCAGCTGAACAGGAGATACTCCTTGATAGTTGATGGTTTTTGTTTGCAAAATTTAGTTTTTCTATATAAAAATGTTTTCTGACTTCCGACGTAACTATGTGGTAGCCTACTTCCCAGCCACAAGTCTGTAAGCTTTCTCTGATTATTTTTTGCACCTGTTACACGAGAGCTTATTGTTGCCAGCACTGTTCATTTTCTCCAAATAAGCCAAGTTATGTATCAGTACAAATTGGTCAAACATAACAATATGGAAATTATGAATATAATTCAAGAAAATTCTCATTTACCTTTTTCTTTTGGTCTATGTTAGAGCTCAAGATTTTTAATTAGCTGACTAGGCTTACGTGCTCTGATGAACATACAGGTTTTTTTAAAACAATCCAATTGTCTTGTTTTGCACTATACAAATTCTAAAGTATCTATCGAATATATTTTAGCTTCTGTTCTTGCATCTATTTTATGCTATTTAATTTCTTATAGCAATTCTTTTCTTTTTATTCCATAGAGTTTTAGCCTGGATTTTTTTCTGTCCCGCTTGCAATCAGTTTAAAGGTTTCCGGCAATTTTTTGCCATAATTAAGCTTGTAAGACTTGTTCTATAATTAATTAATTTTCCTGAAAAACATTTCTGTTCAAATACTTCTGTAGAATTTGGTTGAATATGTCCTGTGCATTTAAAGGGAATGAAGTGGTTATTCACTCTCAAATTATAATCTTTGTAGTCGTATTTCCATTTAATACTTCCAGAAAGAAGCAGAAATTTAGTACCTTTTTCCCTTACTAAGATCTTTTTACTTCTTATGATACTTATGATACTTCTTTACTTCATACTTTTCTTTCTTATGATAGTGGACTGTCAATTCAATTAAACTGTGTTGCCTGTGGCTTCAGTGACTAAAAACTGATCTTTTCACGTTGATGAACTCCTTCTGGAGTGGATCAAATAAATGGATCAGGTTATGGCTCCAATAAATACAGTTCTGCAGGTATCTGCTTTGGTATGAGATATTTAATTGGTTAATTAATATATTTAAGGTATTTAGCTAACAAATACTTTCCTTCCCTTTCTTAAACTGACACAGGGTCTTTTTACATGTCATGACATTCCTCCAAAGCCAGCTGATGTTATGTCAGCATAGTCTGTGCTAGACTTGCCCTTCCAAAGCTAAAGTCCACTTTTTTTATTTCTGATGATCATCTAAATGTCACAGACCTCTTTCTTTACCTGCAGTCTTTCTGTCTCTGTTCTTTCCAGTCTCTTCTTATCATCTGTAATCCTTTCTTATAATTTTCATCTAGTCTGTTCTAACACCTTCTCTTTCTCTCATTCCTGGCAGTAAATTTGCTTTGGTTTCTGTTTAAATGAATCTTGCTGTATTGTTGCTTAACCACTCTTTC
>NW_009635409.1:10138-10363 GCF_000690535.1 Cariama cristata | reverse complement strand
CATTCCTGAGTCCTCCAGATTTGTCACTTTTGTTGTTGTTGGGTCAAGAGGGAAGGGGTCATGTTTTCATCTATCTTCAACCAGTAAATGCTGTAGAAAACTATGGTATCTAGAGCTGTTTTTTGCAACTCAGTAGGGCTGGAGGGCCAGAAGTTGTCTCTTACTATATCACTATTCCATAGGAAATGGTGTTTTTCTGGGTTCTGTGAGGTGCTTCCAAGTCCT
>NW_009635409.1:3853-10114 GCF_000690535.1 Cariama cristata | reverse complement strand
CATTCCTGATTTGCCCATTCTCTAATGCGTCCTTCCCGGCTTCTTTCCCATGTAAGCTGCATAACTCTCTGGAGTTAACTAAGCATCCTAAACATGGTAACAGTAGTCTGCTATCCTGATGCACTGTACTATGAGATTAATTGACCTTTTTGCTCTGGGCATAACGCACGGTGGAAGATACCTTGCAGCAGTACTCATTAATTTTAAAAAAACAAAAGGGAAATTACTGTGTCTTGAAGGCATTTAAGTAACTTTTCTGATTTTTACTTAATAATGAAACTGGTTTAATTACTAACAGTTCTTTTAAACAAATTTTAAAATCCACAGATTGCAGCCTCTACCTAATTATCGGGAAGGCTCTGAATCATCTTCAACAAGGTAAGAGTCAACTCTGGTACTTTCTGACTTGCACAGAACAGCTGTCTAGCAGATTCAAACATCATAAAAGATAAATGAATACTCAGCCTCCCTTGAATGGCATCCTGTTATGTAGCTTTACTGTTGCGCCTAACTGACACTTTCAAAATGCTATCTGGGCATAATATTCTCGCCTTGAGGTTTTTATTTGTTTGCTTTTCTTATTATAGAGCAACAACTGAGGACTCTTCTTCCCATGTACTTTTTTCATTTACTCCACTGTTTGTTTTGAATCATTTCACTTTTATTGTTCTGGTCTGTGTAAACCCTTGGGACAGAACTGACTTAGGCAGAGAATGGGATTTGTTCTCATCCCTTTTGAAGTCCTAATTCTGTGATTTTTTTTTTTTTAATTGTTTTTTTTAGACTTTCTGCTGCCTTTTTTTTTTTTTCCTCTCTCTCCAAACCTTGACCAGGTTCTCATCAAACTCTGTGAAATACAAGTTCTAAACACCCTCTGTTGCTGCAGAACTGGAGAGAATTTGCAGCCAGCAGCAGAATAAAGCAATGCTGAAAACAGAGTTTTTTTCCTCCCTAGAGAAAGGGAGTTCCCTGACTTGACCAGCTACTAATTGGTACAAAGGTTTGTTTACACAGAGGAGCTATTCCTAATTAGTTCCCTATGTGGGTGCTCTACTTGGGAAATTAGTGTTACATTCTGATTTAATTTAATCTGCTTTTATAATGAATTGATATAATTTACAGTCAGAAATGTATTTTTAGAAGAAGAAAAAATCTGCACTGCACCACCCCCGAGTTTCAAAAGATAATTCCTCTTTAGGCAGCGATCAAGCACTCTTACTATTTTGAAACTAAATGAATCAAAATCCACCATTAGATTAGAATGAGTTTTTAGTCGTATCTTCATAAATATAGCTGCAGGAACACAATCACGTATTTTTCAAAACCAGAACTTAATTCAGCTGATTTATGGACCTGATGACTTGACCGCTGTTTTTCTGTAGTCCTGAGGATAGTGGACCAGAATGTTTGGGAAGAATGTTTGAGGAGTTATATTAACATTGTTGAGATTATGGTTGAAATGGAAGCTCATTTCCAAGCTTTTCTGTAGCAGATTTCTTTTTCTAAAGTTGACTTCATCTTTGTTCTGGGAGCGAACTTGTATCTCTATAAACTGAAAAAGTAACATAAGAATAGCAGTCCATATGGATCCTTATGAAGAACCTGTTCCCCTTGTTTTTCTCTCAGCTCCCCCCCTCTCCCCGCAACACTTGCAGAATGAAATGATCACTGTTAGGCATTTAAATTACATTCTTTATTTCAGTAGTTTCAAAAGATTGGAAAATTAATTTCTGGATTTAGAACCGCTTTAACCAGCCTTCTTTCAATGTAAATATTGTTTAAAATAAGTATAGCCTTTATGATAAATTACTAGATGTTTTGGAAATGTATTCACTTTTTCATTATTTCATTATGATTTCTTTTAATTCTTAATATAATGCATACCAGTACCAGTGAACATTATTTTCCTTTGGCTGTACCAGTCTTGGCAACAGCTCATTATAAAATCCAGATTAAATTGAATAAGTTCCCCAGAATTATATGGGATAAAATTTAATTTAAGTACCTGATCATTTCAACCCAGCAGCATTTTTGAATCGTATTACTTCAAAAATTTTTGGATGTTACAAATTTTACTTTGAAAAGAATAATTTATGTTTTCCATGGTTATTTCCTTTTAAAGCTAGAAAGTTTCATCTGAAAATTGAGAGAGGGAAAAGCACAGTGATCCCAAGTATTATCTTGAATGTTTTTCATGACAGACGGACATTGAATGTTTAGCATCGCTGCTTTGGATTTCTGAATGTGAATTGGAACCACTGTGTTTCTAGGTAAGACATAACCAAGTCTTTGTGTTAGGTACCCTCTTTCTTTTATACATGAATTGTGAGAAAGCTGAAGAGTGCAATATGCTGGACTTTACTTTGTACAGAGTGTTTATGTCTTTGTTGAATGAGTCCAATGTTATTATTTAAAATCTCAAATAACAGTTCGGTTGTCTTAAATTTTTATATTCCCTGAGAGAAACCACACCAGCAACTCTGCATGCTCTATCTATGTATGGGATTTAATTTTATGATCGGGTGCATGCTTGTTTGATTAGCTTGTTGCCATTCAAAGTGGTAGCTCAGTTCTGTCTGCCCCTTCTCTTGCATCAACACCTGTACTCATCCAGGATATGCTGGTTTAGGGAATTTGCTGCTGAAAATCTACAGGATTGCAAAGACTTCTTGGAGGATTGATTTTCTGTCAATTTAGACCTCTGCATCAGCTCACTGTGGACTCAAACAAGTACTGGTATCGATGCAAGGAAATCAGTGCCAATACTTGCAGCAACAAATTGTTTTATTATCTTTAAACTCCTCGCTTCTCTCTGCTCCAAGAAAAGGTTTGATACATGAGGATGACTACGAAGGGGTTGTGAACAGCTGCAGACTTCAGTATCTGAGGAGGAAGCAGAGGGTGATAGAGAAGGGCTAGAAGGTTTTGATTTGTAGATGTAATTACAAGATAATCTGTCACTGGAGATTACCTCCTTCTTCTTAGTGAAATACTAGAGGTCATGCCAATTTGGGTACTCGTGTTTACTGCATAGATTATAGGGAACAGAAGGGAGATCTCAATGTCACACTTCACATGCGGCCAAGTTGTGGTCACCACTGCACCGGGGCTCCAGGGCTACAAGTCACAGACACTGGTTCTGGTGGTTCTGACCCAAACACCCTGCTGTTTGCCAGCCCTTTCCAGACTGCTGGGAAACATGAAGCAGACATGACATTTGAGCTGGGCAATTGCAGCATGCATGTAACACTTAAAATCTGAAAGGGAATAATATCTTGCTTTATTGTAGGAAGTAAGTCCATGCGAGATGGTAGCTTTCATCTAGCGGTTTCTCAGAGAGGTGGAAACCATTGAGTATGGAGAGCACTCTTTAAGCTAGCCCTGCTTTAGTAACAGTGAATGCTGTTGTTTCAGCTGCTGTGAGAGGCATCCAACAAGCGATGCTGTGGGCAAATGACCACAAAAACTTCAATTTGTTGCAGGTAAAAACAAGCCCAACGTGGCAGCAGCCTGACTGGCTTTCTATCGAAGTAGGTTTGCAGTACCCAAGTGAACCCAGTAATCTCAGTGGCAGTCTATCAGAGTAAAGGTGTTTGCTAATCATGTGAATGTCTGTTCAAGAGACATAAAGCCTCCTGCAGAGGAGTTTGGAAGGTGTAGAGATTCATTAATTTAAGGCCAAGGAAGTTATTCTTCTCTACCTTGTAAACTAATGATGTGGTACTGATAAGGACTGTATACTTAACCAGTGAAGCTGCTTTGTGTATTTTATTTTTACACTTTATTTTCTCCTTTAAAAGGCCTTCCAGCCTTCTATTTTATTATAGTCATCTGGAATTTAAAATAGGAATTACGGCTTTGACATACCTATTTAATTTTATAAAGATAGCATTTCAACTAAAATTTAAGGCCCATTCTAATTTTTAAATGAAGGACAATCTTTCTGAGCCTGGAGAGGAGAGGATCTGAAAAATGAGTGCTCTGCATGAGCTTATCTATCCTAGTGGGGGGGGACTCAGATGAGCTGAAGGGAGATCTTAGAGAAAGTACAAGTAGAGCGAAAAAGAAGACTAAAAGGAAAAATAGTAGGAATGCAGATGAACACTCTAACGAGTCAGAAGAAACAGGAAACAATGAGAAACAAGGAGTGTGAAATGAGGAAACAGATTTGCTAAATTATGGATTCTTTAAATTCAGTCCACAGAATGTTAATATAACAACAGTCTAGTCCAGTGCTTTCATTAATTCCATTGGTAGGAATAGGTGGGAACCATAACTGGTAGGAAAATTTTTGAGTAATTGTTTTTACCTGATAAATTTTTGAAGTCCTAACTGCTTGCTATTAGAGACCTTTTACAGATATTAAGACAAATTATTTTTCAAAATGAAGCCCTTAAATATGCCTTTAATGACCTTAAACATTGACTCTTTCAGAAGACTATGACAAAATATGGACTGTAGAAGCATCTAAACAATATTTTTCTAAAATAAAAGGTTCTGAAAATCAAATTTTAATATGACAGTGACAAGCCAATAATACTTTCTAAATACTAATGCAGCAGAAGCAATTCTTTATGCTCATTGAGCTGTTTGAGCTCTGCTGAAAGTCTTACATGACAAGGTTTTTCATTTCTCTTAGTGCAAAGAGAAAGACTGAATCTCATAGGCTGTTTTTAAAATGACCGGTATCTCTTACAACTGTTTTGAAAAGTAGGACATGAAATATTGGTTTAATTCTCCATAACTTAAATTTTCTTATCAGATTAAGTATTTGTATAACTGTTTGCAGAAATGGTTTCATGTGCACATATGCATGTGTTTGTTGATCATTTAAAAATGAACTTTAATAGACCTTAGGGGGCAGGAGGACATGGGGTGGGAAGAGAGTAAACTAGTTTTCATTTTCAATTTCCTGTTTTCTAAGAATACATAGGAAAGTTTCTTAATTAAATAATACGATAGTAAATGTAAGTTGAAAGATGAACTATGATGAGATTCAGATCTTCAGATGGTAAGTATATTCTTAAAATAGTAACGGGTTGACAAGAATTAGGCAACGTTTTCTACCAAAACTAGTGTGAGTTGTTAAGATGAAGTTAGCAATGCAGGGGAGAGGGGCATTAAACATTTAACCTAATTCAGGCAATTAAGTTGGATGCCTAGAGTACATTTGGGAAGCTTTGCTAACTGCATAAGGAGTCTGGATTGATGCCTAAGTGCCAGAATTAATATCTAAGGCTGAATCTCTGGAGTGAATTTGTACTTCACAGCTCAGGCCATGATAACTTTTACTAACTTCTCAGCTACCTTGCTAAAATGAGGAGCAGTGTGGTCAAAGAACTTGAGAATGTATTTTAGACATTTTTTAGAAAATAGTTCAAAGTTCAGAAACAATATGGTAATGTTTCATGTCCATTATGGTACAGTCTTTGAGAGATTATTCTTTTTTTTAATGCTTGCAGAATATCTTGTACAGGTGTGTTCTGTACTGTCTCGAGGAGCACCATGTAATGAAGTTTTCAACACAAATTACTAGTTAATTCATTGCCAGATGTTTTACAGATATAATGTATAAATGTGTGTCAGGAAGAAATGTGAAGAAATGTACTATGGTAACTGTAGTTGGTTGCCTTCCGTTGTTGGCCAGATGTGTTTTCCAAAGAAGTGGGCACACTCTCAATCTGGAATTCAGCTTTAGGCCTCATTTTGGTCTGTAGTGGTAGACTGTGACTCAGAGCCTAAAATTAAAATGATTTTCCTGAATTTTGCATCCTCAAAGGAGGATGGTTTCCCAGCAGGTGTTAATGATGAGGTGTTTGCTAATTTACAGCAGTGAAACTTCATGAAGTTCTTGAAATTAAGGGCAGAATTTTTCAAAAGTAGCAAAAGATACAGACTCTGTTGACTTCTGAAACAAAGGCTCTAATGTTTCACCAACAACAAAAAGTAAGACTTTGTATTATCTTTTTTTTTAAATAAAAAACTCTTTCAAAGGGATTTTTCTTTCATGAAGAAAAATGGGAAACTTTTTTTTGCAATGTTCACCTTCATTAACACAACTTGCTGACTTCCTTCCTCAGCTGCAGTTCTCCCTACACTCAGAGGTCAGAAAAGAGCAAGATCAACAAGCCACACATCTGGCTGTCTCTCTTTCCAACTGGAACAAAGAAACAATTTTTTTAATGGCTTTTTGAGTTAATTGTAAACAATTTGGTTTTGGAGTCGCTGACTTGCAGCAAATGTTTGTCGTAGGCGGATGGA
>NW_009635409.1:0-3822 GCF_000690535.1 Cariama cristata | reverse complement strand
AAAGGACTATGTCCTAACGCAATTCCTCTGTGGCCATCAAGGGAAAAAAATCACTTTTTTTTTTAAAAAAAAAAAAAAAGGAACGTCTTGATCCTTGTAGCATTGAAGTATGCTTAGAATTTTGAGTGCATGTATAGGACATTTCACAAGCTTAAAATATATGCTTTGATGAGGCAGAGAGAAGTAGTTGCTTGTTTCATTTTCCTATACTTTTGTATGCAGTAATACTGATTTATTTTTTTTCCCCTTTATTTTCAGTAGCTGTTTATGTGTGAACAAATTGCTAGTGATAAAAGACCAGAAACAAACAATAGGAATAGAGAGGGAAAAACCCATACTTTTAAATGAGAGTTCTGTTCTAACAGTTTTTTCTTGTATTTATACTGTTCCTAAATACTTTTTTGCAGTGAACATTTCTCAAAAAACTATATTTACAGTCATTAATCCTTAAGTAACATTTTGAAAACTAATCCTTAAATAATTAGTGAAATGTAGTACTTTTCTTACTTTCCCAATTATTTTAATTTTTTTAATATCCTCTGGCATCAGGTAGCATCAGTTTATCTAATCTATTAGATTTACTTTAAAAAAAAGTGTTTTATCTAAAGTAAAGTAAACATCTGGTGTGACTTGGTACTTCCACTTCACGATAGAAAATACTAGAATTGTTGATGTACAGCACTTCTGAAACCCCAGCTACTTTCAAAATATCTTATTATACCTTTATGTGTCTAATTTGAGCTCATATTACTCCAATATTTTTGATGCTTTGTTTAATATGTCTGTCATGATAGTTTTATTTCTAACCTGGCCATCCTGCTAAATATTTGCAGATGTCTGGATGTGAAAAGTAAACTGGTAATGCTGGTTTACTAATCCATTTGACTGTTTGGAATGATGCCTAAATTTCTGACAACTTGAATAAAATGAAACATCCAAAGAAAATGTTTTCCATCAATTTGTTTGTAGGAGGTAAAATACACTGTAGTATGATTATTTTTTGTCAAATTTAGGTGTTTGAGTTGATAATGCCACTTAGTGGATAACAGCCTTAACTGCAGCCTTTTTTCAAAACCAAATCAGGTGGCAGGCAGCTATTTTAATTTATATTGGTGTTTTCCTCCTGGCTAGAATATGCTGATGATAGCATGTTTTTAAAGAACCTTTTATTGTCAACCCCATTTTGGGAAGTTTATGATAGCCAATTCAGTTTCTGGATGAAGTGTATTAAAATGTAGGAATCATTTATTACAGAATTTTAAACTTCTTATAGAAAAATAAGGATCTTCTTCGCGTATTTAATTTGACTGGGAAGATTAAACAACAATCTTGGTCTTCTTGCACTGGTTCTTTAGGTTAATGAAATGTAATTGGTAGTATGGTGGTAATTTTGGTGTTTTAGGCAATGCTTTGTTTTGGCCCTTATGGTTGGAAGACTGATGGCCAGGCAAATTCTGAACTAGAACAAGCTGATCTCCAAGAACTGAACGGGAGAGCACCTGATTTAAAGTAGTTATTGCCTTGGATGAGAGTGTGGAGGGAAGACGCAAAGGAGGAGTATAGGGCTGGGCTGGGTCCTGCTTTAGTTGGGACTTTTGTAGACTTCACATAATTCTACTTTGGAAGATCAGAAAGGTGAGAGAGATGCCAAATGTCTATTCCAAAACTGTCATTTACAGTTATTACTTCTTGAATTCATTCTTTTTGTAAAGACTATCCTTTGCTAAGTAGTTTGGATGTAGTATTAATAACTTGGTGTGTTTGATATAAAACTATATAAAAATATATATAAAAATTCAAACTTTTTATCTAAGACCAATGTATACATACATATATATAGTTTGTCTTGTGTATAGATGTATATTTGTTCTAGTATCAGTGCAGTGTATCCCCCAAAAAATCCATTCTATAACGAAAGAATACTATCCTCTGCAATTTAATGGCTTTTTTTTATGGAAAAGGTTTTTTACACTGTTGAAACATATATTGATTTAGGTCTTTCCATTCCTTTTCAATTTTTAAACTGTGTTCTTTGAACTTTTTTTTCCCCTAAGTAAATTTCCATTACTTCCCATCAATCCTGATAACCTTCAATCACTGAGCACTTTTTTAGTTAATCTCTCAGGCTTTTCTGAAGTTCTCAGTTGCGCTGTTTTTATTATTAAGTCAGTTGAATAAATTGCAACTAAAATAATGATTGGCTCAGAGAAGAAGGAAGAAAACATGGTTCAATTTCCAGACATGTTTCAGTGCTGTATTACAGGCTGGTTGTATTAATGAGGAAGATTGAAAGACAATACAAAGACTTTTGTTGGCTTAAGTCACAATATTTTTTAGAAAATCTCTATCTTCCATTTGTTTATCATGACATTAAGAACAATTGAGGTTTTCTTGTGCCTCATCCTGTCCTCCAGAGAACTTGCATCATCTAAGTCATGAGCTAAGAGAAACCTGAGTTTTATGACTCCATTAGTGCTGAAATCACACAGGCCTTCTTCCTCCCTGTGCACTGTGCTGTTGTATGACGCCTTGTGTCTCCAGATAGCTAGAGTAGATGGCTTTGAGTCAGCAAACAGAAACCCTTGGTTAAGTAAATTATTTTAATCTCGATTTTGTTACAGTTTTAATCTTGATGTATCTTTTTTTTCCTGTAACAAGCAACTAATTCTCAGTTCTCGGTTAAACATGCTCATTTGCAACTCTCTGTGTACATGTATATGTATGTACATTATGTGCATTTGTGTGTGTGCATGTGTAGTTTTTATACAATTTAAGTTTTTCAACAAGGTTCTAAAAATATTTTTAAATTAACTATTTCAGTAATTGTTTATAATTTGAAATTTTCTTAGAAACTAATGAATGTTACCTTTACAAGGGTGTATTTCTTTTACATGTGACTTACGTCACCTCTAAGTGTGAATGGAGCGTTAGTTACAGTTGAAAATGAAACAAAGTTCTTAGACCATTCTTACGTTAAAAAAAAATTATTCAATTTTTCTCTAAACCTGAATATACTGTCTTTTCTATAGTTTCTAGTTCTAAAAGGTATGATTTGCCTTTCAAACAGGAGTATTCAACAAAGGCAATAAGAAAATCCTGGATGTAACTACCTCCCTCCATTTTTGATTGCCGATAACTGGCATTTTAAAGTTAGCGTGTCTCATTGTGTGTGTCTGGTTTTTACTCAGAGACTACAAAAGGAAAACCAGATTTGTTTTCTCAACTTTTAATCTACTCTTTAACTTCAAAAGAAATAATGCTAATCGAAACCTCTTCAGTAAGTGTAAATAAAAATGGTATTTCTGTTCACATGGAACAAACGGGACTGCTGCCAGGGGCTGATGTAGCAGTGTTGGATGCCGGGCTGGGATGGCCTGCTAAGAGTAGAAATGACACTTTTCATAATTTTAGATGCAATCACAGTTACTTTTAAACTAAACTCTGAGTTTCAGTGGGAGGAAAGGGAAAACAATATAATTTTTTTTAATATTGGTATTTGTTCTGAAATATGGTTGTTAAATATTATCTAGATTAGTTTGGCTTGAATTTGAAAAGTAAGAGGAGAGGAGAAAGTCATCCACCAATACTGGAGCTGTAGGCCCCGCAAAGACTCAGTTTGCTGTACGCATCTCCTGCAGAAGTAAGTTAGCGCTGACGGCTGAGTGCAAATATAAACTGGTGATCAGGTGTAGTCGTGGCCTTTTATTTAGGCGTGAAGGCAGTAAGCATTTCAGATGAGTTAACCCCTCTTTTATTTAGAGGATGGATTTTCCTGTGTTCTCCGTCAAAACCTCTGGCTTGTTGTTTGATGGGCGAGAGCGG
>NW_009635408.1:300-4007 GCF_000690535.1 Cariama cristata | reverse complement strand
GGGGGTGGAAGTGAAAACCTCCATAGAAAACACAGACAACATACTTGAGCTGTGTTTAACAAGGAACATCCGTAGCCTTCCAATTCTTGAGATGCAGAAATGCCTCAGAAGAGTCACATTAAATTAAACACACAGGAAAAAATACTTTTGTTGCTGACCAAACCATTTACAAGTGCCTCTTATTTGAAGCTAAGGAGACTGAGCAGCACTGTTTGCTGACATAACACCATGCCATGGAGGACTTCTTTGTAAAGAAAGTTCACAGAAAGCTGGTTTAACTGACAGCCTTTACTAGTGAAATGTGACATCTGTTTTTAAAGAGCTTACATTTTTTGGATATTATCGCTCAGCTGCTTCTATTTGTAACATATTTGATGTAAAAGTTCCTCTCAGTCAACTAAGCAGGTATGAAATTAAGTATCCTGAAATTTCAGTGTCAGAATCAGAACACTTTGCAGCAATTGATTCAACTTTTACTTCTCCCTGGATGAGTTTCTTCGGAGGAGACTTTCCATACACACACACATTATTTCTTACACGTATAGAAATTTTCCCTTGCAAGGGAATGGGCATTATTAAAAATGTGTGCTCTTAGGTGCTGTTCTGAAAGTCCTCAATGCTCAAAGGCTTAAACAGAGTGCTACTTACACAAACCACCATGACTACATTTTAAAAAACGGGGGCAACACAACCAGACTATACATTTATCATTGGCATTATTTTGATGTATAAATGGAAGAAAAAATAGATAGTCCTAATTAGGAGACAAGAAAGATGTTCTTGAAATTAACGCCACACAACTCAAGACAGTTCTTTTGAAACATTTCACTCCCCCCTCCAAGCTTTTTCTATTTGCTATCTATGCGTTCACTGGGGACAGTTTCAAGTGTGTGTACAAGTCAAGAGCACAATGCAGTTTTCTTTCATGCAAAGGGAAATGTTAGTGTTTTATCTGAACTACAGTAAAGTTCAGATTATTCAGAAATCGAGAGAAACTGGAAAGTTTTTTCTCAGAACCACTGATAGTGTACCGAACATACACAGGTAAGTAATTTCAAACAAAGCATACAGTGACAGTAGGGCTTTTAGCATTTTATTTAAACATTCACTTGAGTACCTTATAAGCTCACACAACTTCATTAAAAGTTTATAGAATATGACGATGAAGAAATGTCTGCTTTACTGTAAATAAAACCCTTAAGAAAGAAATAATTTTAACCCTAAATAGAGGTAGCAAAAATACCCTCAAACATGAAAAAAGATACAGTAACTGTATGTCATCTTTTTTTTACATATATGAATATACACACAAGGAAAGATTAGGACTTCAAAAAATAAATCTGAGTATTCATAGACTGCACTGACATGCTTCATATTTATATTCACAGACACGATGTTTCCCAAGCATCGGGCACAGAGTCCTTCACCAGCTCTGCGCACACTAATGGAACAAAAAAAAACCACCAACCCACCCACTCGCAAATGAGTACACCACCTTCTCTTCTGGAAAGCATCTGGGGGGTGCTTATAAAAACATTTACAATATGAATTGTCTGCTCATCGCAGCTTCTTGAGTCACTGTCGACCCTTCCTTTTGAAGGCCAGCAGACAGCTTTCGAGAGGCACTCCAGAGCCAGCTGCAGCCCAATGCCATGAATGTGTGCCGAGATATTACACCTTTCATCTCCCACTCCTTTATCATGGGCCGGGGTGGTGAAACACAGCCCTGATGTAGTCTTCCCCTCCCTGTATTTAATGAGGCTTTCATCTACCCCCGTACAGTGCCACACTTTTCATAAAGAGTTAAGAGTGTTCCATAGCTATTTGCCCAGAGAAACTCAAATCTACAACCTGAAATTCTCTTTTTTAGTATGCCATATTGTATGTATCAGATATTCCACGCAGTCTATCAAATCAGCTAGTTTTACAGCCATCTCATGCAGAGGATAACAGCAGCAGGCAGTACCACAATCACCTTTAACAACCATTAACTAATGGACTGCTTAATTGAAACATTCAGCCAACAAAAGAATACACAAGGAGCAATTATATCACCATATGATTATCAAGAAGGGATTCAATACCCAATATGCAACTTGTTAAAATATTAAAAGGTTATGGCATAGTCTCGCAAGAGTATTGGCTATGGGTAGGGTGCTGTACAACCAACATCCCTTCAGCACACAACCGCATGCTGCTGCAGATTTTTGTGGCAAATTTATTTCCACCACTCAGAATAGAAAGAAGAAATTAAAAAGTAACATACTGTGCTATGATATTTCCACTATGCTGCAAACTGACATTGGCAAAGACTTGAAGTTCAAATTCATAAAAATAAAACCTGAGCACAACTCCAGCAAACACACCTTCCTAGTCCCACCACCCCGTCAATCATGTCTTGAGAAGTCAAGCAAAATTCTCAGTGGAAAGGCAAGAAGTGCAAAGTCTAGAAGAAGCTACTGAATCAGAGAAGATGAATAACAATGCTATGCTTTGATAAGGTCCCAACACTTTCATCAGTTTGTCATTAGACTTGAACACGAGCTGCAGCTGTCAAAAGGGTCTGTGAATCAATCAGTTTTTGAAGCCATGCTTCAAAACCCACCATCACCCGGTATTTCTGCAACCTCACTCCTTGCTTCCCCTGCCTTGTTCTTCAAAGTGATATACAGCATTGCAGGGATCACCAAGCCATCAGAGATAATGGCCAGGCATTATCTCAATTTCACCCATTTGCAGCCTTCTGCAGCCCATAGGTAACCAAACAGCAAGGGCAGGATGGTCTAAAAGCACACAAGGAAAAGCAATGGGAGAAAAAAAATACCAACTGGCCAATGTCAGCTGGCATAGTCCTTTTACATGCCAAGTGCACTCCTGAAAACATAAGCCTTGAAAAGGATTAAAGTTACCAAATGCAGTGAATCACTAGTATGCCTTCGGCTGGGCAGCAGCCAGCTCAGACCCACCAAGGAGACAAATGCCACATCACGGGTCTGAAGGCCGCTCCTTACATCCTTGCCATTTCAGACCACCTGCTTTTAACACAGCAGGCCAAACCAAAGTAGGTTTTTGTTTCCCAGTGATGTTTATAACACCAAGGTTTTCTAAGGAAATGCAACCAGTCAGATGATATCATGGTAATGACTTGAGGCTTCTTCCACATTACCTGAAGTTTCAGCTTGCATTACGTACAGCATGGAAAGGCAGCAACATCACACGTAATGGATGTGTGCAAGACCATTAGAAAGCAGCTTTTCAGCTGGCAGATGCCAACATTAGCTCTGCCATCCTTTCCTAGGGCACCAAAGCAAGCTGTCCGTTTTACAACAGCATCTGTAGTTCCTGTAATCATAAGGGTGTTGAAGCTCAAAACTCTTTTAAAACTCAGGTTCTTACAGTAGGACAGGTCAAAATATGCAACCTCCCAAATTTCAGCAACACTAAATGCACAATGTAACATGCAACCCACAGAAAACACACCAGCATGGAGCTGGCCTTGTTTCTCTGTGAGGAGGCTTTGCACGTAGTGGTAGTTGCTCTCAATCTAGTTTTGTGGATGTCTTCCTGCGTACCATGTGTGTCTGGGTCACCAATCCAATACATCTGGTAACTTGGTGCAGGTGCAAAAGATTATAGGGTGGTTTAGGTTGGAAGGGACCTTTAAAGGTCATCTAGTCCAACCCCCCTGCCATGGGCAGGGACATCTT
>NW_009635408.1:0-262 GCF_000690535.1 Cariama cristata | reverse complement strand
ACCATGGGCAGGGACATCTTTCAGTAGATCAGGTTGCTCAAAGCCTCGTCCAACCTGACCTTGAATGTCGCCAGGGATGGAGCATCTACAACCTCTCTGGGCAACCTGTTTCAGTATCTCACCACCCTCAATGTAAGAAATTTCTTCCTTATATCTAGTCTGAATCTACTCTCTCTCAGTCTAAAACCATTAGCTGTTATCCTACCGCAACAGGCCCTGCTAAGAAGTCTGTCCTCATCTTTCCTGTAGGCCCCCTTTAGGT
>NW_009635407.1:609-9121 GCF_000690535.1 Cariama cristata | reverse complement strand
CAACCATAACGATTCTATGATTCTATTTCCTTCACATAACTCTGCAATTTCTTCCTTTTCATACAGTTGAACAGCATATCTTCACTGAAAAGTGTGCTCAGCTCTTCAGAAAACCTGGCTTCTCTTTAGTTTTTATTTAGGTCTTCTAAGAGAAATCTTTGAACTCTTTGTCCCATTTAGATTTCATTCACTTACACTTTACAGACCATACACTCAACTGTAAATTGATCAGTGTAGCATCCCTTTGAGTAAAGCCTTTATTGAATTTTAGTAACTGATATGGCACTTCGGACCTATGGAAGAGTTTTCCTTTTCGCTCCATATTCTTTCCCTTCATGTGTTTGAACAATACATAAATGAGGTACTGTTTTTCTAATGATAGGCATCATTAGTGTATGTTGCTGAACTCCTCGGAGTGCAATAACCCAGGAATGGAGGATTGCTGAACAAATGTGATGATTCTTGGTTGGGCTTACACAAAATCAACGGTGGATCTGTGCTCCACAAATACCAGGAAAATTAATCCTGTAGTTTTATGATCACTTTTTGCTACAAATTGGCAGGAATCTGAGAATATTAATAGGCCTTAATTGTCCTGACCAAGCTCCCAGGGGACCCTCATTTACCCCTGGCCTCCAACCCTTCTTCCTCAGTAGACCTTTGACCTGCACTGTAGTTAGCTCATCTCCTATATGGAGCCCTCAGACACACACTGTGGCTTGCCTCCAGCCCTGGGTCCAGTCCCTTCTCCTTTACTCCTCATGGGACTCCCTGGCTGAACCCTCGACATGGTTCAACCCCTCGCCATGTCCAGGGCTGTTGACAGACCTTGCCACTGTTCCCCAGTGCTGCTTGCGGTGATGGGACCCCATGAGACTCCCCTGTCAGTGAAGGTGCTGCTGGCACTGGGTTGCCTTCTGCTATCAACTTGTTCCTCATCACGTGACAGCCCTGCTCTCATGGTGTCCTGACACAGGTAACATGTAACAGCACATGTTCTATTCAGCCATTAACAATTTAAACAAATTGGTCTGCTATGAGAAAACTAAATGTTTTCATTTTATATCAGTTGTTTCTTCAGGGCATTAAACCTCCTTGAAATTTCTCCGTGTCAACCAGAATTTCTGCATCTCGTAGTTGTGGTTGACCCAAAGAGATTCTTCCATAGCTTTGCACAAAAAAGGCTATCACCTAGTGAAGGCATGTCTTGTAGTTCTGAAATGTAAAATCTACCACCTAGAAAATATTTAAAGTATTTCATTGAACTTTTTACTCCAAGGACTGAAAAAGTAGCTCAATCCAGCTTCAATACAACAGCTACTGGCATAGCAGGGAGGTACCTCACTGCCAGAATTAGAGGAGGACAGGGAGAAATGCAGGAGCAAGGCTTCTAAGGGCTGGCCTTGCTTTGTTCACTATGAAAGAAGTTGGACTAAAGGACACGGTAACCCTTGGGAAAGATGAGGCAATTTGTGAACTCTGAGAAATGTCTAATACAGGACTCGCTGGGGGAGTTCTTGTTAGGTCACAGTGAAGGTTCAAGTGAGAGGTCACAGGAGCTGCTGAAGACCTGTCACTGCCCAGATAGTGAAGAAAGAGTATTGTTTCAGAGTTAAGTGTTGGAAAGTAAATGTAAGATTTGTTTTGCTGGCTTTGGCTGCCCCTGGTGAGAGATCTTTCATGTCAAAAGTAAATAGTGTCAGTCACCACTGATGGCGATCTGTGTCTTTTCACATGTTAAGTATATTTAATTGCTGATAGATGCATCTGACTCCCAACCATTGGGTCAAAACTTGCTTTCATTTACATCAGTTGAAATCTGGAGAAAGTCCACCAGAGTCAATATAAACTCCTCCAACTTTATGAGACATGTCTGCAAGATATATTTGGCTCAAACACAGTAAGTGAAGGAGGACCAGAATCACTGTGTTTTCACATGTGTTCTCATCCTGAATTGAATAAACTGTTGAAATATTAAAATCTTTCATGGGATGAAAGCTTCTTAGAAATTATATAGGAAGTGAAATGATTCATTCCTGGTAGTTTTGATGTTAGTTTTCATCTGCTCAAGCAGTGCAGTGTTTCATGGGAGTTGTACACCAACAGCTGAATGTCTCAAACACTGTGGAGTCTGGGGTCCCCACTTGCATCACGTCTGTCTTAAGGTAGGCACCCATTTATATTGTCTAATTAGAACTGAAAAAGAGCAAATCTGAGGATAAAAAACATTAATAACCAAAATTATCTATCTTCCCTGGAGTTATAAGCTAGTATCTGTTTATACTGAATTACATTCAGGCTGGAGGAGTTTGTCAATGGCAACATTTTTTCTTCCGGCCAACCCTGTTTGAAGGAGCAATCCCAGTGGCTTAAAAATACTTCATTCTCTTTCTCCTTCCACTCCCTGCTCTTCTAACCTTTGTGACAGTGGCACGAATCACTCTGTGGTTACATACAGGAGTTGCTAATAAGGATGGCCATTACAATGAAACTGAAGAGCTACAATATGGACTAATGACATCTCAGGACCACAATCTCAGCTGAGCTCACCAGCTCATTTTAGAGACAATTTCATTTTAATTGGGTGTGTGAGAACAGTCTCAAAGCTTTTACATTTAATACTGGATGAAGGAAAAGCCTTTAATAATGGAAATTACAGTACTTATTAGCTGAGCACCTTACATGAAGAATGAACTGAGCGGTAACTCTTACTCACCGTCTCACACTGTTTAATCTTCACATGTGTAACTTGGCAATGCTGAGCTGAGATCAGGCTGGTTTCCAGGATGTCTGGTCGTTTGCAAGTGACCTTTGGAAGGATGTTTCAAGTCTATCAACGAAAAACAGTGGTCGACTATGTGAAGGGTGGGAAAAATTCTGTCTCTCTAGTCAGTAACAAAACATGCTCTAATTTCAGCTAAGCCTGGATTTCACCTGTTAGCTTTTAAATCTCTAGATATTAAAGCTTGTTTCTGTGCCTACAAGCCCTATCAACACCAACAGTGAGCCTACATTTTGGCAATCCAGGGAGCTGCTCATTTCCTTCAGTCACTCTTATCTGCTGCCAATACTCTCCAGAATAGCAAAAAACACAGGACAATTTGTGGTTTACTTCTTTCCAGTTTCAATGGGAAAAATTGGTCTTATAAATTTTTTATATCCATGTGCAGTAGTATTAAGTTTGATTGGGTTTGCTCACTGCCATATGTTATATCCTTGGAAGTAACTCCTGACTATGCCTTCTGCATGTGCTGCCAGAGGTATAAGATCCCCATACACTGTCTGAGTTCTTCTGCTTGCACCCAGCATCACAGAACCTTCACTTATACCTCTCACAAGGCTTTTGGAGACTGCATTTGTGCAAGCAAATGCGCAGACCAATACTATTCTGCTCCAAAGCCCATGGCAATGAGTGCCTTCTAATTGCATTAAAGTAAATAAATATCAATTTAGGGTCTAAGCAAACCGGGACATATGAGTACTTTGCAGTAGTGTGCAAAAGAAGGTGTTTTAATGATCAGGATTTGAGGTGTGAGTGTATGCTTTGACAGACTGAATGAAATGTTACTGTTTGAGAGCTGTCTTGCAAGGACGTTAGAAGACATGAGTAACCCTGTGGGTGAAAATGAATACTGTTTTATTGACTCAGACTCTGGGACAGGTTCACGGAGTCTGTAGGTAAGTTTGGTTCCCCTGAACAACAACAACAAAAAAAGGTGATTTGTGATATCTGGCCTTCTGATTTCAGTGGCAGAGATGATTTATGAATTTCTTCAGCTGACATTCTTCAGTAGTAGTGAAAAGTGGAGAAGAAAAAACATGAAACAGCAGAACGTGAGATACTGTTTTTCAAGAGCTATTCTTTTAGCAAGGACAGGTTGGCTGTCTTTGTGTTCTCCTACAGTAACTGCTGTGAACCAAGCTACTACATTGCATTTTACACAGCAAAGTCAAGGACAGATTTCTTAAAGTAAGGGAAACAAGACTGACTCCATGCCAGGACCTGATTTTCTGTCTGAACACCAAAGAACTCTGACCCATTGTCATCATTAGAGGGGGATACAGAAAAGTACTGCTATCTTTGATCTTTTGGCAAATGTTGCCTACTTTTTTCCCTCCTGCATTCCTGAAAATTTCCCTTGAGTCACTGTAACACTGGGCAATAGTATGTATTGTACGTGAATGAAACTGCTGTCCCTTTTAGTGAGGGTACCTAAGACTAACTGCTGAGCAAAAACAACAGATGGAAAGTGTGTATCTGGAAGATATGTTTTTCCCATAAATACAACTGTGATTTTAGTACAGTCAAAACTCATCCCTTCCCAATAAGGATAACTGATATGGAAGTCCTTTGGTCACTCCAGATTTTAGAAAACTGCTTGATGCTGAAATGCATAGGTTCAAGCCTTCCTGGAAACCCATTTTGGGGAAACATCATAATTTCTTTTTCCAAAAGAATGACCTGAAATCCAGTTGACCACAAATGCTGCGAAAAGTTTTCTTTCGTACAGGAAGCCCAAAATCAAGGTACTTGGGAAGAACACAGCGTTTCAGATATGACAGCTGTCTTGTCTTAGGGGTACAGTGAATTAATTACTCATACAAATGGCCTGCAGCAGCTCTGTGGAGTGCTCATATTATTGGAACAATATCAAAGAGGCTGAAGCATAGCTCAAATAAAGTTATTGTTTAAAGTGATTGAGTCTGTCCTATAACTGTATTGCTTGGGTGCAAAAGCAGTGTTTTAATACCACAGAAACTTGCTCTGGATCAAAATCAAAACTGGTCGGTTCCTCTTTCACCACTATGAAGTTCCAAATAAACAAAAAACCATTGGGATTTAGATTTAATCACTGTGCTATTCCTTAGTGTCTCTTACTGTCAGGCCCAGATATCCGTAGCGTTAACTGGGGAACGGCCTGTATATGTATAATGTTTTTGATGTACTCTGCCTTAACGTTTCGTAAGTGCTTTGCTTTCTGAAGAGCTAAGCAGTCAGTTTGGCCGGAGTTCAACGTGGCCATATGCACATATACTTTCCTAGTAGGTTTTGCTTTCACAGCTTGTCTACATGGAGAAGCTAGATTAGCGTATGAATTTACAACACACTAGCTACTGCGTATGGTTGAAGCACAGGCTACGCTGAACCCCATGAGCTACAACTTTCTGTTCAGCTTCCTGGCTGCCAGGAGAAGCTAAAATTAGGAATAACTACAGGAAAACTGCCCCATTTTATGTTCTGTCTTGCTCAAGCCTAGTCTATTCAGATTGTATGCAAGATGGCTTGAGCTGATGTTGAGCTGCCATGTTGTTCCCCTTTCTTGAGAAAACTCAAGCTATGATTGTAAATGTCTGCCAAGATTTAAAGAGGATTTTCAAATGATGGCGAGGACAGTGGTGAAATAAACAAAGGTGCAGTTCCCACTTTCCACTCATGGAAAAAGTGATAGCTGCATTGCTCTGAGGCCTGTGTTGACTGTAGAAACTACATGGAAAGTACTACAAAGATTCAGCGGTGGCGCTTAGAGGAAAGATTATGTGCCAGGATTATGTGTTGGGACAATATCTTCCATCCAACACACATGGGAGTACCTTGAAGTCGCATCTGAATTTAATGATGTTAACATCAGCAAAAGGTCCACTTGAGTAGTGTTAACAAAACAGCATGGAATAACATATTTTACAATTTCCAGCCATTCTACAATATATGTGACAATGACTATGTGCCCCTCTCAATTATTATGAAAACAAAATCAGATCTTCATTTAAGAGACTTAAATAACAAAAATATCAAAATTTTGTTTTATATTAGTATATTTCCATTGTCCCAGATGACAATTCAAAAGCTCTGTTAAGTCCCATTTATGCTACAGCCCACCTATGAAAATCTGCATTCTGGTCCATTTTCTAACCTCTGTAAAACGGTGAAAGCGGGGAAGAGACGCAAGTCTCTATTTGTACCTTGTACAAATAGCAGAACTAGCAACATTGCTTGAAGAGTCGATTCTACAAATCTCCAGACTGGCTGCACAGAGGCAGCTTAAGTAAAAGTAAAAAAAAAAAAAAAAAAAAGCATCAGTGTAAATGGACTTGTTACATGCAAACTTCTCAATCTTGCATTTCTGTTATCACAAGCTGCTTGCCTGTTGAATTAGTGGTGTGATTTCAAGCAGCCGTGGATTTTCAGGGAGGATTGAGGACAGATGGTCTCACTGTGATATTGTACCTTTTTCATTATAACTTCCCTAAGTTTTTAGAAGTTTGTGGCTTTGTCCCCAGGCCTTTCCCCTCTTCAACCTTTGATTCTCAATCATTGGGGAAAAAAATGTCAATAATCCTTAGAACAGCTGAAGTGACATATACTCAAGGAATAGGCAAAGATCCTCGTCCCTTGGAGATGAAGAAAGGGACAGCTGGAAGGTACTAGATGGTTTCTGACAATGAAAAAAAGGCACTTCTGTACCAGAAACTGCTTATTGAAAAAAATAAAATAACTCCCAAGGTAGGTTCTGTAAAACATATGATACTGTGGCTGTGGTTAGATGGCTTCGGTCCAGGCAAAAAGAATAGATGAGAGACGGGTTAGCTCTACCTCTGCAGATGGTAAAGCAGTAGGATGTGTATTATCTCCCCCAGCAGTGGAGTGAACTCTCCCAGACATGCAAATTCTGCAGAACTACCAGTGATAGCCACTGAAAAGTTGGCTGTAGCAAATCTGTTTGAACTCAAGAGCACTTACCAACAGTTGAAGGACATTACAGTCAACTGATTTGTTTAGTGTAGACAACACTTGAAAATAACCCTGGCTGTCTGGAGTGAGTTGTTCTGTGTTTGTTAGTTTTGTCTTTAGTTACTGCCTCTTTTATATGCCTTTTGTGTATCGTTCATCTGGAAGTTGAGTACTTTCTTGCTTACTCTGTCAGCTTTTTTTTTACCCCATTACAGGGTCATCTATGAAAAGCTTTGAAGGTTTGACTCACAGGCATGGAACAAAATTTGTTTCAGGTGATAATGTTTCCCAGTAGGAGAGTGTTTGGATTGTTGGAAAAGTAGTTTGTTATGAGAATATAAAACCAGTTTCCAGGATGAACAAGGGAATTGTTTTGATCCTTTGCAGTACAGAGTTAGTGAGCAACAGCCTGAGGGGGTCAACTCTAAATCAGGCTGGATAATTCCTTGCTTTCATTTTGATATCCTTTTGCCTCCATCCAGCCCATCTCTACAAAATTATTTTCCTTGTCCTATATCTAGCTGGGGTCTGGAAAACTACTATCAATATTGCAAGTGTGTGGCCTGGAGATTTAAAATTGGTGTGACTTGAGCGTTTCATGAAACTCCAAGAGTGGGTTGTACAGGGGGAGTACCTCCTCACTGAGCACAGTATGATCAGGACCAAGTGGGAAGGGTGTAATTAAGCCATGATGATCAAGGGACCCTTTTCTGTTGGGTGTCTCAAAACAACTAACTGAAGGAGACATAATGCCTGTTTGCAGTGAGCAGCCTGTGTTTACCTGGGCACATGTCAGGGAGGCAGAACAGAGTGTCCTGCCCCATGAAGGTGGGGGGTGGTTCCCTGTGTTAAGTACCCTGAAACCACAGAGATCAACTGCCCAGGTGCAACTGCTGAGAGACCGTGACATCCTGTGCCTGGTCAAAGCACAAAGTGAAGTGGGTCTGGGGCCTACCCTGATACCCCTACCACCTTCTGGAACGTTCCAGAAGGAGATCACAGCATGTGTGCAGGCATGGAAATGAGTCTCCACCTCCGGGAGGAGCCCAGAAGACCCCGACCCTATAAAAAGGCGACCGACCCTCAGCCATGGGGCATGATCCTCTGCCCTGGACCCCGGCGGACTGACTGACCAAGAAGACATCGCTGGATCCACAGGTGGTGATCCTATCTCTTTGTTTTCTCTCTTTCTTTCTTTCTTTTCGCTTTTTCTCCTTCTATTTCAGATCTTTTATGAGAATTTGCCTAGTCTTTTTGTTCCTTCCACCACAGTTTTAAGGAAATTTTGTAATAAAGTTAATTATTTTGTTTCTACCTCTGGAGATCCTGTGGCCTCTCCCACGAAGTGCGCAGAGTATTGTAAAAGACGACCTGCTCCCACCCATGCCAAGACATTAAAACTGGTGTAGTTGGCAGGATTCGAACCTGCCCAGGGAAACCCCAATGGATTTCCAGTCCATCGCCTTCACCACTCGGCCACAACTACTTGTTTTTTGGGGTGTGGTGAAAGTTATGTTGAGATTTATCAGGGCTGTGTCCACTGAAGCCAACAGTAACCTTTTTTGGGGTGTGGTGAAAGTTATGTTGAGATTTATCAGGGCTGTGTCCACTGAAGCCAACAGTAACCGCTTTATTGTCAGGGTGGTTGATGAATGTGCAAAAGGTGAAGGAATACAATGGATATTCCAGACCCCCTACTACACTCAAGTGAATGGGACAATGGAAAGAACTACCAGATTGCTGACGCCTGCCCTGAGACTCCACAATTCAGGAGCCACGACA
>NW_009635407.1:0-266 GCF_000690535.1 Cariama cristata | reverse complement strand
TACTCAGTAACACCACTCCACTACCCAGGACAACCAGTACTGATGGACATGCCAACAATCGGAGAAGTTCCCTTGGTATTGAAAAACCCTATCAATAACATAAGATCAATTCCAGCTGGATAGTTCCCTCCTTCTGATAAACCAGTTCTGACAGGACCAAGTTCTTCTTTTCTATTGTAGGTAGAGGAATCTACAGAATTATGAAGCTCACTACAAGTATTTGTTTCCATTATCATTACCCATTGTCACCGTTTAAGGCTGGGCCG
>NW_009635406.1:255-11430 GCF_000690535.1 Cariama cristata | reverse complement strand
CATTCCCTGTCCCCCTGTGCTGCTCAGGGAGGGGAAGGAGCTCAAGTTGTCAGGGATGAAGGCGTGAATGTAAGCCTGGGAATAAAGGGAGGGTTGGGAGAAGGTGTTTTAATTTTTTACTTTTTTCTCATCATCCAGCTCTGTTTTAATGGGCAATGAATTAAATTAATTTTCCCCAAGTTGAGTCTGTTTTGCCACTGATGGTAATTAGGGATCTCTCTGTCGTTTTCTTAACCCACGAGCTTTTCCATGTTATTTTCTCCCCATGTCCTGTTGAGGAGGGCAGCAGCTGGCTGGGTGTGTGGCAGCCAGCCAATGTCCACCTACCACATTATGAAACTTTAACTTTAGAAAATTAATTCCACATTTTGCTTTTACACTACTTACTTAACAAAAAAAAAAAAGACACATTAATCTGCGTCTTCTTATTATTGAGAACTGGGCAGCATGCCAAATCTTCAGGTGGTGTCAGTTCGTGTAGTTCCACATCTGTTAAAAAGAAAAAAGACGTACAACTGTCTGCAGAGACTAAGGAACCAAACTTCAGTGCTGTTTTAATCAAATCTTTATTTTTGGCAGAGAAGAATATATGAAATGTATATCAGTGAATATTAGAGAAGTTGAATTTTGATTTTATATGTTTTTATTGGTGTTGTCAATGGCTGCAGAACTGATCAGTTTGTACCTGTATCAATGTACAGTATGGTTATGTACAGATTAACTTCACTGATCTATCACCTTATAAGGATGCATACTACCAGCAGCTCAAAAGGCTATTCCACTACAGACTTCCCTAGCAAAGGCTGATTTCTCTGGGATATATAAACTTAAGGAAGAAGGCAGTGACAACATCAGCTTAATGTCCTGAAGCCACATCCAGAGGCCTGCATAATGATTCAAATAGTAAAACACAACCCAAAACCATCCACCTTGTCCATTTCAGAAGCAGGAGATACTAGAGCTCTGTGTTAGACATAGCTTTGAGGTAGATCTTCTGATCATACTATTGAGTTCAGATCCTGGCAAGAACCCCACTGAGTTGCAAGGGATTTACATACTCTGGTTTGGTGTTTTTGTTTTTTGTTTGTTTTGTTTTGTTGTTTTGTTTGTTTGTTTTGGTTTTTTTGTTTTGTTTGTTTGTTTTTAAGCAAATTTGCTGTACTGGAATTCACTAAATTTGAGTGAGGTTTAATTTATACCTGTACGGCAGCTTGTGGAAGTGCTACTCAGCCATTTATCAGTTTAGATGCTCTGGAATTTCCTCGAACAGATTATTTTGTTGAAAAGAAATAGAAAAACAGAAGACCTGAGCAGAGTCATAGGTAGGTAAAAATCAGCAGCTAATCAGTTAGTCTGTAATTAATTCAGCTGTCTAAAGTTTACAGGAGAAAGGAGATGAAGAATGCAGATGAAATTAAAAACAAATGGTGATTGTTATTCTCCTTCTTCCCCTCTTCCAGAGTGCTGTGCCTGGAGACAAAAGGAGGGAGGAAGCCAAATTGAGATTTTGTGAAAATGGTAATTTTTTTATTTCTTTTCTTAATAAGTGGCATGATATTTTCTTTGAAATCACATTCTCCTTTGAAGAACTGAGTCTTTCCCTCAGTCTTCTCAAGTATCTTTAAATGGAAGAAGGATAGAGTAAATCTGTCTTGCTTTACCATGGGAATAATCCAACTGTTATAAATTAAGGGATTCCAAAGCTCTCATATATAATGAGCTTAACCTATCTAGAATTTGGATATCTTAAAGGACAGCATATGCACTCTTAATCTATGAATGAAAACTCTACATTATTTCTTCACTGACTTTATCCAGTTAGGTGAGTTATCATCAACTGAGGACTCAAGAATTTCTTCAGAAATAGTATGGCGCTAAAGTAGTAAAGTTCTAATTTTAGTTTCTTAAGTTTCCACTCAGAAAACTGAATTAAGTCCAAGTTTATAGGGTTCACTTATTTCCACACAGCTTTATAATGATCACACTTCTTGAATAACGAATGTTTTATTGCTATTTTAAATGAAAGGGGAATTGTTCCCTGTTTTAGTTAATGACATTGCTATAGCAGAAACATGGTTTACTGTTCTTTTACTCCCATCAGCTTAATAGAATATTAAATAGTTATTGACTTTGGAAGAGATGAACCATCATGATTTATTGAGCTGAGAGGTAAATATTCAGCAAGCAGCTACAATTAAGCTTCTGCTTGTGTTCTTCATTTACAGGAAGTGTAGGTGGTAAAAAGAGGCTTATGAAATGTGATAATAACTACATCATTAGAGCCCAATTAAAAACTGTTCTAAAGAGGATCTGAAGAACTGTAGTTTATAAGTCAACACTGTCTCTGATTGTGTAATTTTAATTCCTGCCAGACCTAAAGAACGTAAGGGAAATGGTAAAGATGCACAGAATCTCCTCTTACAACATCAAACTACTGTTTAATGTTGTTCAGATGAAGAAATAAATTGTTGCAAAGTTAATATCTTTAACTTAACAGGTTTTTTGGGTGTCATTTTCTACCAGCCTTAAATCATTAAATGGGAAACTGCCAACATCTGTTTCTGTTTTACAGCTCCAGGAAAGTACTTTGAGTATTAACTGCAGCATAGTGGTATTGTAATCTTCAGGCAATTCAATATACAGAAAGAATATATTTCACCGTATTTTCCTCCTTCCTGTGTATATATTCAGGAAAGTACAGTGCTGTTAGAGAGTTTGGATGCAAAGGAGATAATTTGTCTTCCTCAGCAGAGACTGTTAAAAAAAATTTACTAATTTAGATTTAAACTAAAACTGAAATGTTACTGCAACCATCACCATTTCTGATGACAAAGCATGATCTGTCAGTGCATCTATAGAGCTAATGTTAAGTGTGATTTGAACTGAAATAGACTGATTCAAGTCTTGCCATAAGTCATTTACATAACTATCAGCTTAATGAAAGAATGAGTGTAAAGGAAGCAACATTTGTAATTTACAAGAAGTTTGTAACCTTTTTTCCTGCTTATCATATTGTTCCAGGCATGCAGAATGTCATTTAACCTATACTCAAAAGAAAAAAAGGTAGAAAATGGGACTGGTAGGGAATGGCATTGTCTATACCAGAGGGCAGGTATGGCACAATCTGCATCCTGATCCTCCAGACTGTGAGATGTACTGGACAGCACCACAGCTTCCTCCTTGCCTGTGCACCTCTTTTCTCCCAAAGGATGGGAACTGCACTAGCTTAGCCGAATTCCAACACTCAGTTCGAACAAATCCAGGTGCTAGGAGGTACTCCAGAGTCCTTTTCTGAAGCAGCCAGTGTTTTCTTGGGCTAGAATGTTTTGTTACCTCACAAAAGAGTGGCAACTATTGTTTCTTCTGTAGTAAGAATTGTTACTCCTATGGACAACTTTTGCCACCCAATGTGAGCTTGAAATCTGGTAAATCACCTACTGGTTTTCTTGCTGCTGAAATTCCGTTGAAGAACAACTTTGAATATTTTAGGCAGAAGCAAACAACAAGCATGAATTTGTTAGTATAGGTCCTCTGACACGTCATTTTAATCATCTAATTTTGCATGTTTTGTTGAAAGTGTAGAAATGTTGTTGATATTCCTGTGGCAGTAACACATGAATTTGTTAGTATAGGTCCTCTGACATGTCATTTTAATCATCTAATTTCGCATGTTTCGTTGAATGTGTAGAAATGTTGATATTCCTGTGGCAGTAACGACTTTATGGGACATTAATGCTAGATTGTAATATAATTCCTGGTACAGCAAATGTTCATGTCAAGCACTTATGTACTAAAATGATTTTGTCGTTGAGGTAATTACCGTACATTTTAAATATACTTAGAATGGACAGTCTCATAATGTATTACTTATAATTTTATAGTGATTGTGTGAATGCTCACTACCATGCATAGAGGTTCATTCATACTATGTAAAAAATCTTACTTTAATGAGAACAAATATTTCTAGAAGATTTTTTAGCTAGTAAAATAGAAAGGTATGCAAGCTGTCCAAAGACTAGGTTGTTTTCTTACTTCTATTTGGAAAGAGCCAGAAAGGAAGTAAGTAATCTGATTTTTAGTGTTTTGTTTGAAGATGTAGTTAAGCTACTAATCCTTTCCTAAAGATGTTCTTTTCTTCTTCAGGGAATGTTTTCAATTCACAGCTGCATACAAAGTTCTAGGCCAGTGCCAGTGCAATTTTTTTTCAT
Organism: Cariama cristata; assembly: GCF_000690535.1. Lineage (NCBI taxonomy): Eukaryota > Metazoa > Chordata > Aves > Cariamiformes > Cariamidae > Cariama > Cariama cristata. The sequence continues at coordinate 7,222 of NW_009635406.1, read as the reverse complement.
CTTTCACTTACAGGAAAAAAAGAAAAAAGAAAAAACCTTCCTCAATGGTGAATATTGGTATTTTCTTCTGCTCTGGCTACTGTACACACATGAGTCTCCTGTTAGTGCCCATAGGAGTTATCCACACAGGGGGTGCAGTAAAAAGCTTTCTGAGAAAGAAACTGCTCAGACATTATTAGCTGTAGCTGCTTGTATACTCCACAGGAGTAATGAAACTTTAGTACAAGCCTGTTCTACATTTCCTGAACCTGTCATTCTCAGCAACTGCAGAAGAAATGAATTTATTTAGATAAATAAGGGGGATACTTATTTAGATAAATACAAGAGGAAATAACTCCTCTTGTATTCCTTTACTGAAATGTTTATGCTGCTGTCAAAGATTAAGATGAATCATCTGTCCCTTTGTGACATCTGTGTACTCAGGCTGTATTGAAAGAAAAATGTGAGTGTAGTAAGAAAGTAGACTCTTCTGGTGATCCATCAGTACAGTTTTAAGATATGACAGACATCTCTCCTCTGTTAGTTCGTATTATAGGTTGTGAAAGGACATCTAGGCATTTAATACTTGCAATTTCCACATGATTTAATAAATAACACCATCTGCCTCTAGGTCAAGTACAAAGCACCATTAAGTAGTGGAACTGAGCAGTAAGTCTTTCGCTGGAATTCTGCAAAATTTAATACGATGTAAAGGAAGCTGTCCTTACTCTCACAGAGAACAGAACCATTTGCATAGAAATTTCACTGCTGCATCTTTTGCATAATGAAAAAAATGCACCCATTCAAGGCTTGTTCAAAATGTATAGTGTAGATGCCTAAAGAAGCAGGCTCTTTTTGTAATTATATGTATCTGATATGACTTTTTATCTTGGGTAGTATGAAACAGATAATTTTATATCTCTAAATTTACTGTGATTTTTGTGACTCCTGACTCATAGGTTTTTGATTTTATTTTTTTTTTTTTAAATCCACATTTCTTTTCAGAATCAAGATAGTGCCTGTGGTTACAGTCTTAGCACGATGGACTCTTTTCCATCTCCTGAATGATAAGACCTGCTCTAGTAACCCTTATGCATTAATTAATCAACGCTCTTTTGTGATGTGCCTTAGCTTAGTATGATTCAAAATATGATACTAATAAATTATAAGACATAAAAAATTAAAAGCACAAAACAGTGTTAGCTGCTGTAAGAAATTTGTTGTAGACCTTAAGAGAAAGTTTCAAGAATACAGATTAAATAGGACAAATGTTGAAGGAGATTACATGATAAAAGATTTAAAAACTCCACCTTTATTTAATCTATTTACCTCAGATCCAATTGTTTTCGAGGCTTTTTTTTTCCTGAAAATGACTTTGAATTGTAAATTGGTATATTCATATTTTGCTAGATATTTTTCCTTTTGTTGTTGTTACAAATAGCACATAGGAGGTCTACTTTCAGCTGTATATCTTTATCAATATTCTAGTAACTTAGACAAAATCAAGAAGTGGTTATTTGGAAACTATCTACTTAAGTACCTTAGTAGATATAAAAATGCATAACTATTAGATATGCACATATTAGATACTAAAGATACATGACTATTTAGATTTGTAGCTTTGCACCCCTTGCTTCAAAATTGAGTGGACACATTTTTCTGAAGATATCATCACCATGCATTCATAGACAGATTGGATATTTTAATGACAAACCCTTAACAAGGTGATAAGAATTGGTAGGTGTTAAGCTTTCCATGGAAAGCTATTGAGACTTCTGATGCTCTTTTCATTGCATCTGTATATGTTCCTACATGCAGAACAGATACTGCTTTTTTGCTTATCCTCTTCTTTTGCTGGGCAATTATCTAAAAAAAAAAAAGTGTTTATTAGAATTTGTGTTGTTACATGTTCTGTTTAATTAGGTTCTGGCTTGGTTGACATACCTTTCTGCCTTCAGTCTTGTAGTATCTGAGGTTCTTTATTACAGCTGCCGTGTCAGGATGTCGTCCAGTCTATAAATACAGGTATAAAGACTGGCAAATTCTGATCCCTGCATCTTCCAGCATCCTGCAAGCATTGTCCTTCAGACCTTTCTTTCTTTAAGACTCTGGCTTGGTTCTTCAGTTTTATGTCTGTCAAAATCTTCTATCTTATATTTTTGGTTCTGTGTTTGTTGGGAGTTTTTTTTGTTATTCCCTGAGAAATACTCCTGCATTTAATTTCTTGCACAATCTCAAATACTTGCTCTCATTTCTGCCATACAGCTTCCTGGTTTGTTTCCCAAGCCTTAGTTACTGAAAAATTGTTACAGCTATTAGAAATTCTGGAGCTTCTCAGGGGTGCTGTTGGAAATTCAGCTATCATCTGAAAGTCTTCCTTTTTGCTGATGCTTGCTACACAGGTACAGATGCACTTCTGTTTCAGAACCTGAGCAGTTTTCTTCTGTATTTCCAGAGAGCCTCGGCTCCAATGACACTTTTAGCTGACCAGTTCTTCCATGCAAGGTAGTTTGCAATTTTTTTCCTGCTACATGTGTTCCAGTTCTTCCATGCAAGGTATTTTGCATTTTTTTTCCTGCTACATGTGTTCCTTAGAAAATACCACCTGAAGCCAAAAAGTCTGCCACCAGTCTGTTTTATTTAGAGCTCAAGTTCCAATGGCATAAGATCAGCTTTCTCCTTTTACCACTGTTTTCAAATAGCTGGTGACAAATTCTTTCATGTGTTAGGGAATTGTTGACATTAGTACTCCCCTTTGTGACTTTCAATTTTTCCTCTTTTTCCTTAAAAATTCTAATGAACTATGCTTCTGCTGCCCTCACATAGCTCAGCCACTTGCTAGTCCTCTGACTGGGAAGAAAGAAAATTTTTCTTCAGTATTCAGTCTTGGTCCTTCTTCAGTTCTGCCTTTTTTTTTTAATACCCAGCCCAGCAGTAATACTCTGATTCCAAGGCTTGGACTCTCAGTGCTATTGTGGAAGAAAGAGTAGTTGCATCTCCTTAGTGTAGATTGTGCTTCTGATTGCATTTTTTTTGTACCTAAGAGTTTAGTTAAGTGAATAAATATTAAATAGACAAATCCTGAGCCAGTGTTTGGTGAGAGAATCTGCTGCTTTTTGAAAGAGGTTGAAAACCTGAGAGATGTAGAGACCCTAATTAAAGCTCAGGAGAATTGTGAAATCAGGAAGACACAGAGCAGCAATAAAAGGCTACTGTAAAGTTTGTGGTCTTAAAGTCTAATATTAACTATATCATGCTGAAGTGGAGCATAAAATGAGAAATGTCAATGTCTGATTTTAACAATGCCTGATTCTCAGGAGAGAACTGAAGCAGAAGACCCTAGAAGGCACCTAAGAGAGGCACCTAAGGAATCTTTCTTGTGTGGCAGTGACTGTTCATTTTTGTTATTTCTACTAATAAATTACAAAACTTAAGCTTTGTAACTCTTCAGAGAACTTCAGTTTAACTGCTTAAAAGAGATGCTGAATCAATTTGTGGAACAGTTTTTTAAGTAACATAGTGTCAAGAGTAAGCACATAAATCAATTGCTCTGAAGCAGTATTCAAATACCCAAGGGTCAAATGAAAAAGCCCAGAATGAGGCATTATTGATGGATCAGATATGCAGGATAGTTTTATTAGACCGTGGCTCAGGTTTGGATTTCTGGCACACTGCTTTTTACTGATGTAGCCCCAGGGGAGATTCAGAATGGCTGGTAGGGTGCCATGCGTAACGCAGCTAACAAATACTTGCTCTGCAACAGCGTATGATCAGCTAATAGGATGTAAAAGCCATCAGATTCACCTCTAAACAGCCTTTAAGGAAAGATCCCCAAACTAGAATTCGCATTACAGGAGAAACTGAAAGTAGGGATATCTGGAGTAACTTGGGATCGTCTAGGTAATCTCTATTTTTCTGTGATCATTTAGTGAAATAATAGAATCATAGAATCATTATGGTTGGAAGAGACCTCAAAGATCATCAAGTCCAACCATATACCCGATGCCACCATGCCCGCTAAACCCACTAAACCATGTCTTGAAGCGCCACATCTAAATGTTTTTTGAACACCTCCAGGGATGGTGAATCCGCGACCTCCCTGGGGAGCCCGTTCCAATGCTTAACGACTTAACAGTGAAGAAGTTCTTCTTCAATAGTGACATGTTAACTATCCAACAGTGGTAGGTAGACATCACATGTAGTTCCTTACAACAATGTACCTATCAGATAATTGTCTATGTTATTGTTACATAAATCACAGGAGATTTTTCATCTGACTGAAAATAGATGATAGCCGTCACATTTCTTCTCATGTTATTTAACATTTCTTTTACAGTAGCTATATTAAATTATAAGCATGCTATTTCTCAAATAGAAAAATCTCCTGTCTTTCCTGTTGATTGTAACATATTAATGAGACTGTCATTCAATCAAAGTCTGTTTTTTAAATTAGGTAGCAAGAATCATACTGAGATGCTAAAATGAATATGTTATAATAATTGAGCTTTCAATTTACTTAAAGCAAACAGCATGAGTGATGGCCAACAACTAGATCATCAGAAATTTTCTTTTCCTGCCTTATATATCTAATTAGGTTTTTTTACAGCTTTGGCAGAATTTTCTCGGCCCTGAACTAACTAGCTTATTGACTTTTGTCATCACCTTCCTCTACGCTCAATCTTTTCACTAAAGCTTCATGCCTGCATTTTTCATGCTGATTTTTTTTTTTTCCTTCTTACCTGCTTCCTCCCATTGCATTCTTTTAGTTCATGACAAAGTTTATGAAAAAGTGATGTCATAAAGTCACAAGAAAATAGCTGCCTAAATGTGCATCGAATCAGGTACCATGTCCCTGACAAGCTTTTCCAAAAAATGCTATCAACAGGCTTCTTCAAAATATGTTGGAAGCTGAAATTGTGAACTCACTGATAGCTTGGTCTTTTAGACTCATGTTAGTAACTCTTTTTCCCTCTTGCCTCCTTTCTAATCTCCTGTATTGAGATGTCAGGTCATTAAAGGAAAATAATAATGAAGATGATAAAGATAAATTTGACTCTAAAGGTTTACAAGAGTGAAACTTAAACTGAAAAAAAAAAAAATTAGCCACCTGTGTGTGAAAGCATTATGTGTAATGATCAATATCTAATTATAACATAATTATGGTTTTCAAATGAACGAGATAATTTTAACGTAAAATACAATCAGAGAAGTAGATGTGGAGATGTTTTTAACGTGTCCCAGTACAGCCATTACTTTAGTATTACTTTTCCTGTAAATGGCACTGGCTTTTTGCCCCAGTTACACATGATAGACATATGGTTGTAATATTATAGTATCAAATGTTAAATTGTAGCCAAAGGTATTTTAATCTATTTGCTTTTTCATTTTCAAACTATTTCCTCCATGTCTGTGACCATTACGTGTTTAACCTAATTTGTAGCATTATCTACACTTTACATCCTATTATTTCAAATGCAATGAACTCTGGCCTGGTGACAATATGGCCAATTTGTGTTACAGAAAGAAACATATAAAATAGGCTGCTGTCTCTATTCCCTTAATTAGACTGCAAGTACTGTGTTATTGATAACCTGCGACTAGGGATGCCAATTTTCTACATTATTTGTGCCCCTCTGATCCAGCATATTCATTAGAAGTCCTTAGGGGATTTTGAACTCCATTTCATTAGAATTTTTAGTTCCATCCTCCAGATTTAGCACAATTACAAGAGAGGTTAGGCACCTTACGAACTGCATAGGTTGGACAGCAACTAGGTGTAGTTTCTCTTTACTGCAATGAAAAGACATAGAAATAGAAGACAACATTCACTGAAAAGCGGGTCAATAATTACATTGCAATCATTCTGTAAACATACAGAGTGGAACTTTACCACATGAATGTTTACATGCTTGCATATTTCATGTCTTGCAGGTTACTTCTCCTGAACTGTTTTTTATCTCCTGTTAAGAGATACAGGAAAAGGTCTATGCATTATCGCCCGCTTAACCTTTTGTATTTTATACCAAGAGCTAATGTGGAATTTTCCAGTTTCTACACCTTATGGCTCTCACCATATTGCTAGGTGAAAACTGGAAGTTGTTTTGGGTGGTTTGGTTTTTTGTTGTGAGGAAACTTGTATAACATCACATGAGCATGAAGCCAGTTATTCTGTAGTTTTATGCTCCCATACATACTTGAATTCTGGATTAAGAGCAAAATGTTAACACTTTTAGGGAGGAATAGAATTGCATTGGTCTGGTCACACTGTCACACTAGGAATAATAACATGACATGTATTAAAACAACATTTATGTGAAAAAGCACAAGACAGTACCTACCTAAACACTGGCTTCATTACAGTGGAATTGACCTTTTTGCCCTGATACAATGGAGCTGTTTAAGCCCAACTGGTGCTGTGATCCTTTCAAACGCTCTTTTGCTCCACTGCCTGATTTACTGCCTGCAGAAACAAGAAGCCCAAGAGAGAATCCATATAAAATACTCCAAAAATAAATAAAAAAAAATGGAGGAATGAATTCAAGCTTGTTTACCGCCAAACCCTCTCTGCTTCTGTACATCAATGGGTAATAGACGAAAATGGTAGTATTACTGCTACTTTTTTATGAATAAAGGTCCTGTTCTCAAGGTAGATGACATTAAAAAACTCCACAGTGAAAAAGGGCTTAGATAGCAAAAAAGTAATTTTCAAAGCATTAGAAAGTACCTGGCACTATTCTCATATATTCATATACTTTGATAAACCTTGCTATTTGGGTCAGCCTATTGTTTTCCAAAGACAAACATTCAGCTTTTCAGAAGTAACTTCATAAGCCAAGAAGAAAAATCACAGTTATCATGGATAGCTTAGCAGTGTCTAGAGATGGTGTTGTGCACTGCCAGAGGCAAGAAAGCCCCTTTTCCTTCCTTGCTTATTTCAAGTATTTCTTGTTAATATAGCTAACCATTCCTTGTATACTGTAAAACTGTT
>NW_009635406.1:0-244 GCF_000690535.1 Cariama cristata | reverse complement strand
CAGGATATTTAGCTCTTGTCTCTTGGAAAGATTAACTTCAAATTTATTTGGCTATATGTACAATTCTCTGGGTACCCAGCCCCCTGAGCTGGAAAACAGGGGTCGGGAGCAGAATGAAGCCTCCATAATCCAAGGAGAAATGGTTAATGACCTGCTACACCACTTAGATACACACAAGTCTATGGGGCCAAATGAGATCCACCCAAGGGAGCTGATGGAAGTGCTCACTGAGCCACTTTCCATC
>NW_009635405.1:272-11840 GCF_000690535.1 Cariama cristata | reverse complement strand
CACTCACTAAACTCTGACATCACTCATTACAGCTACCAGTCAACAGATTGTCAGACTCTTATCACTCCTGAATGTTTCTTGAAAATAAGAAAGTGAGCTAATTTAGGGTTTTTTCCTACATAACTGCAAGTCATCATTAATATTTCTATTTTCTTTCATTTATATACACTGCTGATGAAAAACTCCTCGCTCAAAATTCAGTTCTGCAATTCCATTTTATAATCTCTCATTTCAAAGTCCACAACGACTTAGCATTTACTTTCCCTTTTTAATCACAGCAATGGCAAGCTGGCAAGAGGTCACTTATGCGAGTGAGTCACTTGCCTCTGTCTTTTCCGAACCATGATGAAGACGCAAATACCTCGAGAAAAACATCAGCATTTAAACACTTAAACTGCGAGATCCTCCAGAAGTCATCCTACAACACCCTTCTTGACAAAGGATGACAGATTGAGTTGGCTTGGAGAGATTTTCATAAAACTCATTTTACACCTTGGTCACGTGAGTGCAAAAGTATTTTCAAAGTCTTTTTGATCTATCTTGCACATAAGCCATGAATTTCTTCCTCATGTAGGTAAGAAATTCTCAAATAGCAACCAATAATATGGGTCAGACCATGCACCAGAAGAACCATAACTCAGAAAACACGAGGCAACACTAGGAAAACCAAGGGCATTCAGCTCACCCAACGCTGCCGGTCCGCATTTCTGGGCTTAAACTAGCACAAGGTTGCAAGATGCCATTCTGAAACTTCAAATAAAGGTACAGCACATTCCTCGATGCAGTGTAGATAGCAGTAAGGATAGATTACACTAAGGGCACAAAGCTTGCAGACCACCGGTATTTCTGAAAAAAAGGTTCCCATTGCCACATTCACACCTGCAAACCTGAAACTCCAAAAACTACTTGAGAGGATGCAGCCTGCCCCAAAGAGTAATTAAACAAGAGAGGAGCGATTAGACTGATGTCTGCCAGGGTTCAGGACTCATCCGCTATGCCCTGCTGAGCACTTGAAAAGAGAACTGGCAAGAGCTAACTTCTAACTCTCACCATGGGGAAGTCAGACGTCCCCCTCCTTCCATACGCAGCACTTCCGACGGTAAGGGGGAATCCAACCGTGGAACAGGGATGCTGAGAGGGACAGAACAAGTCCTAAAGTTATTTAAAACATTCAAGATACTGTTCCGTTGAAAAAGACTTTAGGAGAACATTTAAATGCTGCATCTTCAAACACACTTTCATCATCCTTTTGACGGACACACAAGTGTTTCCAATTAGATTTATTCACAGCCAATTTACACAGATTCTCAATCATGACATTTAATGTAATAAACAGTAAAAATTCAGTGTTAAAATATAAGTTACAACTATGCAATGAAAATTAGGAACATGACATGAACATAGCTACAATGTTCTACACACCTCAAACAATAAACGTACTAAGGACTTGGAAGCTCTCAACAAGGAAACTACACGGCACGTTGTCCAGTGTTCAATGCTTTGTTTACAAGAACTGATTTTCCTTTTTGTTTTCAACTTGGATCTTAACCAGAACACACATGAAGACTGTAGTACCACCCCAGAGAATGCCAGTTTCTCCTACACATTTTCAGGAGGATGGAAAAAAGCTTACTGGGTGCTGTTGGGTTTGGTTGGTTGGTTGGTTGGTTTTCCTCCAACACGTACATTGTGGAGCCTCATCATGTTGTTGGGCACCCATTTCTGTACCTCTTTTTTGCCTTTCATTATCCTTCCAGTCCCGGTCCCCGAGTATCCCTTCCCTATATTCTACCATGTCAGCAGCAAATCCATTAACTAACCATCTTTTGCATTTTCTTATGTGTCAGGTTCTCTGCAGACACTGAAGTAGCATTTCTCAAGGGCACTCCAATCAAGAATGCAGGTACGAGAATTAGATTTACCCCAGAAGAATGATGAAAACTATTCGAAACTTTCCTCTTTTTAAATGTAACGGGCACCACAGAAAATACCAGATCATTTTCTAGACAGTTTGTTTCAGAATAGCATATCCACTGTGGTCACGGTAAGAAGCTCCAAAACTGCAAAACCCAAGTGGTGGGATGATGGTCCTTCTAACAAACCTTCAGAACCATCTTTTTATCCCAATACAGTACAACAGCAAAGTGCAAGAAGGCTGCAAATGGTTTCTGCTCTTACTCCCTCACATAACTGCAGAGTTCTCTTTAAAAAATATACACAAACTCAGCTACTCCTTGCTGAGCATTCAGAGGATATGTAAGTAACATATTCATGTCTTCAGCTACATACAGTGAATATAGGAACACTTCTTTATTTCTCCAAATGGCCAATTTCTATTTCAGCCCAATTTCGTTAAATAAAATTCTCCGAAAACACATTTGAAGTCTAAAGGAAATTTAGAAACATCTCAAAATAGGGAGTGACAACATGGTATGACAGGAAGGAAAAAAATACCAAAAACCATGAAAATGCTTAGGACTTGCATCATTCAGGGAGGTGGCACTACCAAGCCAAAACAAGTCTGGAGTACTGCAGACTTACATCACATTGCATACATAAAACTCACGCCGACAGATGCTGACAAACAAACTTTCCGAAGCAGACTGGGATGCTGCTCATTCAGGGCCATAAAGCAGCCTTGCCAGTACAAACCTTCCGCCAGCTCTGTGCCTCCACTGGAATGCTCTGTTGACTTATCTTTAGCGAAAGCTCATCTACTGTAAAACAAGCCTTGGCTTTTGAATTACAAAGTAAAAAACTGAATTTGAAGTAAATATTCAACAAAAGTAAAAACTCCAAAGTATTAAAGAATTACACGGCAGTCAGTGCCAGTCACTGTACAAATCCATTCATTTTGCAGATAAACTTCCCCTTCCACCTCACGCAATCCTTTTTCCTTCAACTCCAAAAGAATCAGATTTGTGAAAGGCCTTCTCAGCTACACTGCACACGACTTTATGATTAAAGTCAGACAAAAAGTGGAAACCACATGGCAAGAAGTATCAAGTACTGCAGTCTCTTATCCAAGATCTCCTGTTCCTTGTCATCATATAAGAAATATTAAGCAAAAAACAGATAGCTCCACATATTTGTATTTAACACTAGAAAAATTATTCCAGTAGCTCAAGAGACAGATTCAGAATTTTGAAGCCTTACACAAGAAGAAAATTTAATCTCGCCTGGAGGCTTCTGTGCATTACTTACTTGGGACTGACATTTCTGTTTAAAAAAGAGACTGTGGAATAAACTAAGAAAATGTAAGCTCAAATAAATAGGGTATCACGTACATTTTTTCATTTTATTTGTAAGTCCAAAATATTCTCTAATACAAAAACTTTTCAGAAAGAAATACTTACGTGTTGACATTTTCAACAATGTGTTTTTAAAACAAAGCAGCAAATTACTTTCTAGAAAGTTTACAGTTCACAATGCATCCTGGTATTTTTTTTTAAACATATTGAACAGTATCTTCATAAACACATGCAGAGATAAGCATTCCATTCCAGTCACAGCAACCGCTTTGATTCATGTTTATGAAATGCTTACAATTCTTGGAATATACGTACACTGCAAAAGGAAGACACAGTGATGCCAGGAATCTCAAAGCAAGCCAGTACCAGCCCACTATCTACGCTGTTACTAAACATGAAGAGGCCGCAGCACAGACTTGGGGGGGGGCTAGCATCTAGAAAAAAGACCCCGAGTACGTACCCTGTTGCTAGTGCAGATTGAGCCTCTTTGCCCCATCTTCATCATCATCATTAACCATGCTGGTTACCATGCACTAACGCAAGCACACAGCAATGTTTCAGCCTTTCTACTGCTGTGCTGATCGATATACCTCAAAATAAGTACTGTACCATTAATAAGCACCAAAAATATTTTCATGGCTTAATCTCTCAAAAGAGTAATTGGGGTATAAATCTTTGTCCTGAGTTATAACACTTGAATAGCAAATAAATTACTATAGGATGATAAATCATTAGGGACTTCATTAGGGGCTGTTACCATATAGATTTCCCTATGGTGTCCAGTGTGAAATGAGACGGAACAGATTACCTCCCAGTGAAAAAGTTACACCTTACAAGTCACTATCTTCACATTATCCGAGGAAGATGTAGATGTATTTGGTAAGCATGTACATGCTCGAGGATGTCTCTATTTAGGATGTAACAAAATGCCAGGATACGGTTATGAATTTTAGATGTTTTCATGACTGAGAGTTGGTTTTTTTTTATCCGAGGAAGATGTAGATGTATTTGGTAAGCATGTACATGCTCGAGGATGTCTCTATTTAGGATGTAGCAAAATGCCAGGATACGGTTATGAATTTCTTTAGATGTTTTCATGACTGAGAGTTGTTTTTTTTTTAATTACTATTACTAGATTAAAAGGCAACTACCAAAAATAAAGGCCAGAACTGCAGAGGTTATTTAACGCTAACAAAGCACAACAGCATCAGAAAGCCATTGATTCCCTTTTCCCTCCAAAACGAGAAATGACATAAAGGCACACCTCCCATGGCATTGAAAACAGCTTGTGTAACTCCTACTCTTCATCAACATGGAGATCTTGAGCTCATGCCGTTGATTTTCAACTCCTGTCAGCATCGCATTTTTCCGATTGACCTTCATATAGCAAATCTTCAATCTGCTTCTTTTGAACTTAACCAAGCTCGTCCCTCAGCCCCCAGTCAACACCCATCATACACTACAGAAAGATCGTAAAGACACACACAATCAACTCAAGCTCCAGCGGACCTCAAACTCTGATGAGCAATTTCATATCAACATACAAAGTCAGGTACTGACTGGACAAGCATACATCCCTTCTACTGCCTCTTGTTAAAAGGCACACAGCAACATGACTTCCAGGCAACAGCATGACTGTTTTAGCGAACTTGGTGCTTTGGGTTATGGGTTAACTTGAAAGTCGAGTCTTGTGGTGCACATCATTGCACAGTGGAGGCCTCTTCTTTGTAGGCTGCAGATGTAAAATTCTGTCTCCAGCCAACACCTTCACAATCCTTTAAAGAGCCTTCTCCGCACTGCTGTCAGGAACAGCCAGCCTCGCAAAATACAAGGAACCGAGCAATCGGAGAAGTTATTCAGTTAAGCAACAGCATCTGCACAGCATTGCTGCAAGCAGCTGGCATTTCGCTATAGTAGGCAGTAATTGTTTCCATTAATAGATTCAAACCACGTCCAGGGCGGGCCAAATAAGCAAAGACACTGTACTACTTTCCCACCAGTCTGTCCACGCGAGAGACACTGGCAACACAGCCAGAGGCAGCTACCGCTTCTGCTTCTCAATCTGCACCCAACCGTAGAGGAACGAAGGAGTTCAAATTTGATAACGTCTCAAACACAACAGCAACAACTACGTTTGTCAATTTAAAGATTTAGCTCTAATCTTATTACTAGAAGTACCACCGTGTTGCCTCCCCGAACGACAGATGCCTGTCTGCGCACGCTGCACTCCAGGCCTGAGACTAAGAAGGGATTTGCTTTGTCTCTAAAACTTTGCACCAAGGTTCGCACCCCAGCTCTGCGCCATAACGGACCTCCATGGAAGGGCAGCTGGTGCGCACTGCTTCTCTCCAAGCTCAGGTTCTGCAGAACAGGGACTTCTTAAGCATCTCCTGAAGTATTCTGAATTTAGCCCACACCTGGGTCACTACTATATGTTTACAAGTATCATTTAACTTTAAATTTTTAAACTATTGGATCACGGTGAATCTAATTAGAACTCTGAAATCTTACCATATGCACATTTAATAAACCTACTAGAAGCACAACAGAGCAAATCTTGCTTTCAAAACAAGAAAGCCATCTCTACGATTTCAACTAAGGGGACAAAGGAGGGGAAAGTAAAATTTTTGCTTTAGTCCTGAACTCTGCAAAAAAAAAAAAAAAAAGACAAAAAAATCCATTTTAAAAGAGCTGTACATTTTTTACATTCATAATCCATTTCAATAAACAACATATTCAATGTGTATTGACTAGTAATCCAGATCTCAAAAACTACCTCTGGCTGCAGTAATAAGCAAGTGCACGCATACCTGCCCCTTCTAAACACAGAACCCAAGGGTGTCTCTAAAGACCTACTGATTAATTACCAAATCTTTTCACGTTCCACAATGTAGGCATTTCTAATAGCATAAAACAGAAATATTGGACAGGTTCAAAGCTGAACCTCATTTTACTGTGTTCCACTCAGAAATATTTGAACATAATACTCAGTAGTCCAAAAGCAGAGAATGGCTACAAAGCCATGATTGCCTAAACATGGTCATACCAAGCAGAGTCTTCCTTCTCTTCAAACACTTTATCTATTTTTGTTCTGAAATACTGCCAGCTAAGTCCTACTAGCTGCTTACCCGCAATCTCAACAGCCTCCAACAGCAGTTTCCTCTAGCAATGCCATTTAAAGACCAAAGCACAAGGTCCTAACAGCTGTCTGGAACTTATAAACATGGTAAAATAATGGACATTGCATTTACTCACAGTTCAGGTCACCTTAGGAAGAACCAAGACCCATGCCACACAGTATTTCGGATGATGAGTTTGTGCCTCATTTTGTGTCAAATTACATGGAATTTCAGAACAGCGATTTCAAGGAACTGCACCTAGCGTCCCATCCGAGGCATGAATGAATTAAAGCAATGCAAAAATAGCTCCCGAAAGGCCATTTTCCAACCACACATTTCATCATTCAAATACACCTCTTCTGCAAAGGTTCAAAGCTAACAGTTTATATCCTGAACGCTAACGCCTAACAGGAAAGTTAACAGAAGAGGTCAAAGTCAGATTGCTTTTACAGTTTCCTGCAGACAGAGACAAAAGTTGCTGCCTGCTATTATTTTATGATCTACCTCAGACAGGTGATAATTTGAGGTATACGCATCAAAGACATGATGTTGTTGATCATTCCTTCAGATATGGAAATAACGAGGAGCTGTCCTATTTCAGCTTCCACAAGTTTCAGTCTGAAAAAGTGACCATTACCAGAAAAGCTTATCCTCTCCCGACAACAGCACTCGTCTCTCATCTCTGACGCTATCCAAAAATGATATAAGTGCCACAAGCACCACACGAAGGACTCTGTACTAAAGACCATCCAAAAATCATTTTTTCTCCAAGGCAAGGGGAGCAACAGCTGTTTTCTGGAAACAGGAGTTTTAGGACAAGCTGCCTAGGGATGAAATCTGCGCCTCAGATATTCATCTTTGAAAGTATCATGATCTACAAAAACTAGATAGACACACGTGCATACACCTGTTCCTAGCTATTTATTTTATTAAAGACCTTAAACCTACTCAAAAAAAGGCCCCCTATATTCCGGAATCTTTAGTAACAGAGCTATAAGAAGAGTTTTACCTAAGTAGAATTGGGTCTTGGTGCTACTTGTCTGTTATCAACATGAGGATGGAAGAAGACAGAGCAAGCAAGTTGTAAAATGTTCTTTCAAAAGAGTTAAACCAGGCAAGAAAGATACTTTTAGAGAAAAGTGGTAATTTTTAGTTCAGCTCTACACTCTAATGATTTCTTTCTTATTTTCTGCCCCAAGATTTTTAATAAGGCAAAGTTTGCATAAGGCTACCATGCTCTAACGGAATAAATTGCCCAACAGATGAATTTTTGTTTCGGTCAAGACTACAGTCGAAACAGTATTTCAGTTCTACTGTCTGCATAGTTCCTTGTTTATTTCTGTCAAGACAAATATTTTGCTTACTAAAGGACAAAATCATGTCATGAAGAACTGTTGTCAGGGAACTAAAATAAAACTTTTCAGATCCTATGTGTTAAAAAGCATAGGTGAAAAGAAAGCATATTTTAACAATCAAAAGCAGAGGAGGAACCTGGCAAAACCTAATCTGTCCTCCTAAAAAATAACATCCCTAATGTAAAGTCAATCTTTCATAAATGTAGAGAGGTGTGAATTTTCTATTGTAAACAACTACTCAAATATTTTGAAAGATTGTCTGTAACTTCATACCCTAATTAACTCACAGTTACATTTTAATACTCTACCTTATTGCCAACAACCAAATACAAACATTTATAGCAAGACAGCAGGATGCATACAATCGGCTTTGAAACAGAATATCCATTTCTAAAAGACTGTAAGTTACAATTTTTTTCAGGAAGAGTCTACTTTAAGAGAGGAAATTCAGATTCCCAGGTGAAGACAGAAAAAAAAAAAAAAACAGAGGGTTCTCAGAAAGACAAGATGTTCTTCTGGGGAAGAAAGGGAAATCTAGACTGGTTTTGGGGAAGAAACGGATGAGAGACAGGAGAGGTAACTAAAATGACACACAAGCAGACTCAGGCAGATATAATGGAAACTACTGCTACTGACAACAGTAAAACAAGGGTTAAAGGTATAAAAGTCCAACAACCAACTTACAAAAACTTTGCCAGCACCGGAGATTATACCTGATACCAGCTAATGGAAACCATTCCCTTCTGAACTCTGTCTCCTGTTATTTCAGTCAATAAAGATTTTTCCTGTGCCTTTCAGGCTCAGACTGTTCAGTTTTACTACGTTCTGGCCTTCCTCCTTCGTTAGTTTAGAACGCTACAAGTCCTGTGTCTGTGGGGAACGGCAGCCCTGCTGCTTATAAAAAGACAGAACACCTGTATTTAGTAACAATTACTATTTTGTAGCTGTGTTTGTTAAGGATGCTGTGTGGTCTAGCAGTTAAAAGATGCAGCCAGAACCCCTGTACTAATTTATGGTTACAACTTACTGCTTTACCTCTAATACAATGGTGAAAGTTGGACAAATGAAAGCACTGTCTGGGATTTTAGGCTTTTTTCCCACCACTTGTAAAACGAGCACTACTTGCCCATCTAAAATCCTTCAGAACTATCTTAATAAAACCTAGAGGCCAATCAACAGCATGCATCTGAACTTAGAAGAACTCCTTACAGAATAGGCAAAGCTAGTAAAATTTTATTTTCTTAAGCTCGGATATTCTTCCAAGAGTAAATTTTATAATGTTATAATTACTAAAGAACCACCTAATTTTCCTTTAGAGAATTCTGTCAGTACCTTTAAAATTCTAACTGAGAGAACAAAGCAAATAAAGAGCATGGTCCTGATTTCCACTCCCCACGCCCTATAGTCTCTTGGCTTCAGCTGAATTAAGAAAAGCAGCCCTGGAAACCAAATTTGCTTTAGAAGGCTACTTATTCTTATTCCAAAGTGCCGTACAAACTTGTACTTCCATTCAGCTAGAAAAGAGAAATCTCCATTTAAAAAGACAAAATGTAAAAAAGGGAAATGTTAAGACTAAACAGAATATTAAAATAATGCATATAGTAGAGAAAGACCAATTAATCGCACAAACAAGTGAAATCATTTTTGCAATGACACGCTTGCTCTGAAAGAAAAATCCAGTTGAGCTATATAAAAACAAGCTACACAAAGAAAACCAAAAATCCATTTGACATCTCTAACCCTGCCAAGGCATCAATCCAAGTACAAGCAGCAGCTACTCAGCAATTCAGAGCCAGTTTACCTAGACATTTTATGGTGGGTACACATAGAAGAACAGAATTAATCTTTCACCAAGAGAAATTAAACTATTTGTCTTCAGTAAAAAATAGAAATCAACAGTTTAGCACTGAAAAAAGGTCAGGATCTTTACAAAGCAGTAGAAAGCCCATTAGGCATCTCAACACGCAACATCTGCCATCAAGAAGGTACCCAAACTATACGTTTGCACTAGCGCGAGCAACTTCTGATCAGAATTTTGTCTGTTATTTCCAATAACGCATCAGGCAGTTGTGTCAAACGCACAAGTTACGCACGTCAGAGCCAGCCAAATTCCAGCCTCACACCGGGCTGCAAGCAGGACAACCACCACTTAAGGCCAACACGACTGTCGACGGTGAGGTCGCACACAAGCGTCACAGCTCACCCGTAAGGCTCTTGGCACAGAGCCAGAAGCCAATTCCAACCAAGTAAGACAATTTATATATATTACAGGTATTAAAGCCAGATAAACACAAGCCACACAAGCTCCCAAAAGACAGAGAGCCACTGCACAGTCTCAGTGAATAACCTGCAGGCCAACGTGCACAACAAGCAAAACTCAGACGTTACAGGCTCTTTATTAAACTCTCTGGCCCTTAGGCTCTTTAGTCTATTGGAATAATGATTTTTAAATCTTAATTCAGTTCTAGCCTTGTAAACTGTTTGGATTTCATGTTTTATACCTGTCAAACCCACTCACTTTAAAGATTTAATGGTATTCTTCTTATAGCAGTGCTGTGATGGAGGCCATATATAATATATACGCGTCAATAAATAGGGGGGGAAAACCCCCCCATACTTTCTAAAACAGAATAGTCTCATGAAAAACAAGATTTCCATTTTACAGATGGGATGCTAAGACCCACAGAGGCAGCATGACTTGTAGAGGATCACACAAAGATCTGTGAAAGGGGCAGGAAACAAGCACAGATCTTTCAAGACCCAGGCCAGCACATTAGCCGCAACAATGGCTCCAAAGACAACGCAAGTTGGATTTAAGTTAAACTGCTGCGATTACAGCTATATTCCCGCACGTGGAATAATGTGAGAAGCACCTTCACATCTTGGACTTGTAAAAATAGAAAAGGTCTCAACCTTTTCTGCTGGAAAACCATAAAAGCATGACATACCGCCTTTGAAAACAAAAAAACCCCATATGCTCACACTACACTTTCTTCATAACTATTATGAACCCAATCAAAAATATTCTTAATAAAACCTTGAGTAGTAGGAATGCATTCAGATTAAAATCTTTATAACCGTGCAAATGATTCCACACTCCTTGGCAGTACATACACTGAACAGATCAACTTCAGCTGAGCAGTCAACAGGTAAATGAACAGATAACCATACAACATAACTATTCCCCTTGCACCTCCCTGTCTTTCCCCACACTCCCTCAAAGGAAAGAAATCTTTTCCTGTTCTGATCTATTTTTACAGTCTAGTGCATTGGTATTTTGGATTATTTCCAAGGGTATTCTTTACTGGGGCATCGCAACTAAATGCCAGATTTCAAAATTATTTTAGCATATTCTCATAGGCTACTTCACAGAACAACACTGAACTAATAAAGGATCTAGCAATTACAGCCTTTTCAAATGCAAACACGTTAAAACCTAGTAAACAAACTTAACAAAAATTACCAGCTAGCATCAAATTCAGATTCCGTTTCTTGTTCCCCCCCGCCCAAGTTACATCAAGTTATTAGCAGCCTGCACTCAAGGGAAATTTCTGAAAACAGCACACACAGTTTAAGTCCTTACCTAATCAAAGGCTTATTTGTTGAGCAGTTTAATCAAGAATCAGCTTTTAAACCTGGGAGGCCAACAGGGACCTTCTGCCTCCACATCCCAGTCTGGGTACCTCCGACTCCCCTCAGGCAGCCAGGTAAGGAAGATCTGGTCCTCTCCCTCCCAGGGATGCAAGCCCAAGGCAGCGATCCCCGGCTAACGCTCGCCCTCGCCCGCTCCCCTCCCCACCGCAGCCCCCGAAAGGCGCCGAACCAGAACCTCAGGACCCCGCC